>NC_061103.1:28554454-28592336 GCF_015104395.2 Macrobrachium nipponense | reverse complement strand
AGAAATACTGTTCCACTAACACTTAAAATTTAAAAAAATGTAATGGATGAATCTTTATTAAATGTCTAAAAGCCAGCCTGGCCCTACCAACAAGGAAGGGGGGGGGGGGGGAAGAAGGGGGGGGGGGGGGGGGAAGAAATTCACGAAAGCAAAAGTGATAACCAATTATAAATAACTTTCCTTAAGGGATTCCGTTAACATTGGCTGAACAATAGAGATCACTGCAAAAGCAATAAAGCAGAACTTTTAACTACTAAAAGAAAATTTAAATAGGGTATATGAACCTTCAAGTACAGGGGAAATTTAACCATTTTGGTTTTGTCAGTCCACAGGAATATGAGCAGAATGAAGTCTTAAATGGAAGGTCACTACATAAGTTTTGAATGAAACAACCTGCAAGTAATATCAGTCCTAAAACTAAGTTTAAACTAAAATTGAGGCTAAAACAAATGGTAATAGTTTTAGTCAAGAGGGCAGTTAGTCAAAATTACTAATTTAAAGAATTTTACAGATAAGGAACCTAATTTCCTAAGTCAGCCAATGGTTCACTTATTATGAACACTAGTACATTGGAACTTTTGTTAACCTATCACAAGTGGGTGCATTTATACTTTCCTTTAAATTAAGAGTTTTACACAGATTCTAAAGTGTCTACACTAACAACTACCATATATGAACCACACTTAAAGTACAAACAATTTAAAGTGTGATAATGTGCGAATCTTCTCTTGCAAATGAAAGTCCTGAAATAAGTTTACCAAGGAAAAACTAAACCAAATTTTAGGGTACAAACATTTGCATAAACAGTGCATATAAGAAAAGTTATTTTAAAATAAAGATTTTTACACTTTCCTAATCTTTAAATTCTTGTGCAAACAGTATTTACAGAAACTAATTACCAAATTTAATAGCATACAATACTTACAATTTTTATCTCCTGGGTTGCCGTGGCGCTGCAGTTCAACCACTCCATTGTTACAGACTAGCTGTCTGCAAGTTTCAGGCATTGAAAGAACCACTTCCCCATGTGCAAGATTCTCATCTCCAAAGCAACAACCACATTCGTTTACCCAAGTTTCTGAAAAGTAAAACGCATTAAACAGTCTAGAAAAAGTTTTAAAAAAAATAAAAGTAAACTTTAAAATTAAAATAAGCTTGATGAAACCAGTAAAATTACTTTCATAGCCAACCAAACTTTTCAATTTGACCAACACCGATATAGAAACTCACCTGCGTTTCCAGAGTTTGCACATTTAATCCAAAAACCAAGGAAAACCACCTGGATAAAATATATCTTAATCTTCAAGTCCATCTGCAAGAAAAAAAAAAACCTGATCACTAACTCAAAAAATCCTTCACTTTAGCATTGAAAATGAGTCTAGTAGAGTTACATTCCACTCAATCAGCACAATATACACAGATTTAGATGCTGGAAGGAAAACTAATTTAGAATACTGGATACCCAAATTATGGTAGCAAGCTAACCGTACATACCTAAAACTTATTGTGCCAAGTTCAGCAAACCAAAGTGGTTACCCAAAAGAAAATTTAATACACATTTGAGCCATCAACTCAAAATAGTACTTAATATAGGCATACATGCAAACCAATGTTGAGGGTTAACTAAAGTCTGTTAATACCGTAACTAAAGTGTCTCAATACCGATTCACTTAAATCTTTACTAAAAAGATTAAGCTTGTCTGTAGGTAACTACACTAATGGGTAGAATCATGGGTAGAACGTAAGTTATAATTTAGCCCCCCCAAAAAAATCCTTAAAAATAAAATCTTTAAATTTAAAAGGAATAGCCAAATTAGCCCAAAAAGATTAAAAACTTCACACACACACACATTAAGGGTCTAAATTGGGGTCATGGAAAAAGTAAACTGCAATAATACTTTGGAAAAAGTTACTGTGCACTAGGTCATCCTCTCTAAGACTACTTCAGATAAAAGCAAACGTTAGTAACTTTGGCAAAATTACTTTTGGGTGGACCACCCTCCCTTGTATAAAATTAACAAACTAACTACTATAAAAGTTTTATTTATCCCAATTTCAATACTAATTTTTAGACATTGTTTAGCTGATATTTATCTCTTTCCTCATTTCAAAACTACTATACTGTAGACAAAATGTTAAGCTGCCTCATTTCAAAACTACTACTAGTCTTAAGTCTAAATTGTTAAGCTGATCTTTCTTAAAATTAGGAGGAACATGTATGTACTGTACTAGAAATTTTTTTTGTGCAGCAAGGAAATGCTAACAAATCTACGGGAGTAAATTAACGCAAACCATCCTTTTGTATAAATGGATTCCCTATTTCTACTCCATACTCAAGACCATACTGCTGTAGCCATTAATAGACAGCTAATACACTAATACCCAATATATTATAAAAGTTTAATCTGCATAACTTCCATTATTCTACGTCAAGACTTCCAGTGACCCCAGCTTTCAAGTTAAGTGTTATGGAATTCATCTGCCACGCACATTTAGCCTAGCACTTCAGATCCAAATAGTTTCTTACTTTGGCATATACCTTGCTGTCAAGTTGACTGGCAATTTTGGAAAAATACAAATCTGGTTTTCCTTTAACCTGAAAAAGTATGGGTTTAGGCGAGACTGTCCAGCCTTCAAAGATCAGCCTTTAGAGTGCCTCCTTTGAAGAGTATTCTACTTTATTTTAATCTCAAAGCTTCCAGTAACATAATTCATTACATCAGCAGTACCTTATTTCCAGTATCTGGCCAGATTACACACAGTCCAAGACTAGAGGTTACCCGTTTACTCTTCATTCCCTTCCCACAATTTCAAGAACTTAATAGTAACAGCAGAGGGGTTGTTGTCCCCATAATCAACCAAACCAATTTTCCACTTCTAAAAACTACATACTGCAATATTAAAAGTTATTATGTGACAACTGTAAAAAGTCTTGGTGCAAAAGGTGTTCCCTAATAAAAAAAGATCTAGTACTTTCTAATTCAATCAAACAAAGCCCTTTACAGAAACTGCCATCAAGAGCTTTCAAGACAGCTTTAGAGAATTTCTTTCCTTAAACAGATCAGATGCCCTTAGTCAGCTAGTATGATCCAAGAAGAACCTCAATCCACCAAACAAATTCCTCTAAGAAAAATTGTCACAAGTCAACCAATTTAGAAAATACATTAAATCTTTAGACTAAGAAGTGGAGACTTTAGTACTAACATTTCATTATTCTTTAAATCTGTCATTGTACAATTTTTAAACATTTGAAAAAAGTACATACCCACTTTGTCCAAATCACTCGCGCTGGACACTACAATGTAGCCCTACAATCAAAATATTCCATATATACAACTCTTCATGGATAATATCTTCCTTTACTAGCTTCTCATCTTCTTAAACCACTATTCACAGCAATACCCTACTTCATGCCAACCCTTACTCAAACTAAAAACAGTAAAATCCATTCCCAGAAGAATTTCTTGGGAACATGTGCTTTATCATGAGCTGGCAGAAAAAATAAACCACAATGTATGAAATTTTTTTAAATGGATAAACAATACAGCAAGTCTTCTCTAAGCTTCCCTCCATTGTCAGGGTTCATATTTCAGTAGACATTGAGCAGTTTCTACCTACCTCAATTTCAAGACCGGCCTGGTTTTGGCTGGTTGCCCTAACTTATACCCTAGCAGACTAACCCAACCATTGGTTTTGGCCAGTTGGCCAAATTGATACCCTAGCAAAATACACTAACATACTTATCTGGGCTTGGGAAGCTAGGCCGAGGCTGGCCTGCCTACTCAACAGTTGTCCCAGATTTTGTTCCAAGTAACATAGTACTTTGTTACCCCATATGATAAATTCTTTATACTAGACAAGAGAAATTGTAACTATTGCAATACTACACACTAAAAACAATTTGGCTAATACACCTATACTCCTTCCTATAAATACAAATATTAAAATACAGTAATTAATAGCTTTTCTTCATGGAACTAAAACTACTTTGGCAAAGTTTTAAATGCATTCTTGCTGCGCAGGAATCTGTGGTGCCAATATCTTAAAACAGTTTGGCAATTATCCAGTCATACTGAATGTGATAAAAGGTAATTAGAGTCATGGGCCAAGTCTCTTCCATCCTCTCTTTTTTCCATTAAAACTAAAGTAAACAAAATTTCACATCCAAGCTAAAAATTGCTTTTGTACTTATTTGCATTTTTACTTTATCCGCATTACAGTTCCAAATTTAGATATCCCACTTCCCTAAGTTTTAGATATCCCACTTTCCTAAAGTTTTAGATATAACTATTTTAATTTCATATCTTTGATAGTTATATTTGAATTAAAGCCTAATAGACTGATAGGTTAAATAGGTTAATCAAAAAGTTAAGCAAAAATTTCTGTAATATCTAGTACCCTAGTTCCTACCTGTTTGAGGGTCAAGGTTTGATAGGTGGAAAACCAGAGTACTACCAAATCATCATACTCTACTTAGTACACTCCAATTACAGTTATAATTAGTATTTAATGAACGTTAAAACTCCCAAATTTTTATTCCTAATTTTTATTCCTGTTAGTGCAATTTAATACAGAGATAGCTTAAACAGATAGGAGATGGAGATGGTTACAAAACCCTAAAATATTAAAGTTAGCTGACTTAACAGGATTACAAAGTTGTTCAAACCCCTGCAAGACCTTTGCTTTTGCTTTCACCATTGTTCAAACCCCTGCACGGCTTTCCTTTCACAAGTCATGAACAGATCTCTCAAATAAATTTAATATGTTTTTACCCAACATCCCAATAACAACAGCAAAAAACCTGCACCAACTAGAAGTTGAAACTTCAGAAATTCCAAAACATATTGAAGTGCAGCCTAACTAAAAACACAATGCCTACAAGAGTTCATTAACCTAGCCTTCCCTAAACCTAACCCCTCTCATGCAACATTCAGTCCTGGCCCAAGAGTTGGACAGCTCCCATCACCCTTATGTACCCATCACAACAGACTTGAGAGGAACAAATTTCGCTGCCGAATGTCACAGTGAGGTTCCTTTTAAGATTTGAAAAACATAAGCCCCTTAAAATATCCTCCAATTTTAGAATAAAGAGTAGCTTTAAATCCATTACACATCAGAGTACTATCCAACCCTGTTATTGGGGGGAGAGGGCAAAAACAGTCTTACTCCACCCAAGAGCCTAAGGAGTTGCAGAGATAATTTTAAACTTTATAATAAACTCTCCAAACTTCACTACGTAGATAGTACTAACAAATTTTTAACCATGTAAAAATTATATCTTTATAACTGGGTTAGCCAGATAAAGTTTCACAATTAATATAAATGTTGCATGTTAAAGTTTACCTAAAGATTTAAGCTACCCTACATTTTAATTTAAAGACAGTTTCACTTTATTTACACTGCCAAAATAAAATTTATTATCAGTGTGAAGAGCCCTCAACTAATGCTAACAACCTTAGAAAATTTTCAATAGAGGATATACCAAATCATTTATCAATAGCTTATTGCCAGACGAAAACTTACATTAAAAGTTTTATTACTTACAGAAAAGCCCGTAGAAGTCAGAGGAATTACTAGCCTACGGAACACACGGAAAATGCCGAATGGCCGACTTCGACCATAGCGCGACGACCTTGCTGTAATTCTGAACTTAGCCTATGACCTTCACTTGCGACTTAATAGAAAAAAAAAAACTTACTTGAGAGTAAAGTAGAGGATAAAGTTTTGCTTCGGCGGACGCTGGCTCGTGATAGATGTGTCTTCGGTTACAGAAGAGCGTTAAAAGCACTTTCGGGAAGATAGTCGCGCTACGATAGAGGTCGGCCGCGTTCGGTATATTACTCTAGTATCCAACTAGCTATATTGAGCAGTTGCAGGGAGAAAATCAACGGGACCAAGTTTTTAATCAGTAATAAAGTACTCTACCCAACTGGAAATAGTTTTTCCATAATGAATATACTCTATTACAACCGTTAACTTGAAAACTCTCATAAATACCTTAAATATATTGGTTGAAAGTCAGAATGCAGAATCACGAAGTCACTAATTAAAACATTAACATAATATCACAGACTTTCAGTTCACAAGCACAAAGACTAGAATCCGAGAGATATATATATTAACCGTACTACTTGCAGCGATACAAAGACAGCAGTACAAACTGTACAATTTTTAGATCTTGACAATAACACGGAGGTGAAGCTTTACCAAACGGTAAACAATACCACTTAATTCCATGGAGTTTAAAGGGACGGGAGTTGACGGATAACATCTGAAATCTTCCCAATAGATGGCGCTATTTAATGTAGGGTGTAATAGTAGATATTTATTTCACTCTAACGTTGCTAAGAAGCCTGGAGAATTTTGATTTTTGAGACGTTTCAACCAAAAGAAAATGCTAATACGTATTATTGTAACAATGAATAAAGGAAGATACAATACACAAAGTGAATGTCAGAAAAACGATAATTAATCAGGCATACTAAATCACAAATACTTTTCTTTTGCCAAGATACCTAAGAGATAATACAAGAATAATGAGCTTTTACTTTCAGAGCAAAAATTTTACAATACACGGACTCGTGCAAGAAATTGTACCTACTGACTGTCATTCGTATTTCTAGAATGAGGCATATAAATCGTGCTCTTTGTCAGTCACGTCAGCCAGTAGAACTTGAATCTGTCATTAACTCACTCAATCAATATGGAAATCATCCTACAAAAATTGACAATCTGAAATCAATAGAATTCCGACTTTCTAGATTGCTGTAGAGTGCTGTTTTCCAGCAATTACATTGGAAAAGCCTGTCTTCTCCTTCCCCCACTGTGATTTCTTCTGCAATACACATTTAGTACTACCACTGCACCTTAGTCTAATATGTATACACTCTCATCTTCATTACTACTATCCTTGTTTACTTTCAAAATTCCGTAATGAATTACTTCCTTATACCACTAATTTTGGATGGAGAATTATTTGAAGTGCAAATGTCTTAGTTTTCACATCTGCTCTCTCTCTCTCTCTCTCTCTCTCTCTCTCTCTCTCCTCTCTCTCTCTCTCTCAAATGCAAAGGACAACGCTAAAGGCCTGTCCACACTAGGAACATTGTTTGCAAACTTCTTTTTTTTTTTCCAGACAATGTTTCCTAGTGTGGACAAGCCTTAAAGATAAAATCGCCATTTTAGAGAATTCATTTTAGAGAACTTCGTATCGTAACTGAAATAAGACATCTTTGTTATTAAGAAATCATTCTGGAAAGCTCTGGCCAACCTCACCCTTTCTAAATTGAAGGATATCAATAATTTGCTTGCACAAGTCCTGAGACGGAAATGTCTTTTCCAGAGATATCCTAGTAATTAGCTATGTGTTTAATTACAGACTTTGGACACACAGATGTGCTTACTAACATATAGAGAAACGCACACTGTCAAGTAATAAAAGGCATTGTAACTTATATGCTGCTACCAGATTCAGGCTACATATCCTCTTTTTTTTTAAGTTGGAAAAAAACCAGAGAGAGAGAGAGTAATTATTTATCAGGAAATGCCACTAACAAATTCTTCCACTGACACAATAATGCCATCAAATGATTTGAACGTTACGGGAACAAACATGATCTTCATCAGTCAACTCAATTTTGAGATAAAGCGTCGTGCTAAATTATAGCAATTCATAAAAAACCTGCATATCTCTTTTAAACATAGCAACGTATTTGTCAATAAATTTTACTTTCATACGGAAGGAAAATGAAATACGACGAAATACGACGAAATGCTTGGTATAACGTAGTATTTCTAAAACTATATTCAAGAAAACTACAATAACAACATTTTATGATTAGGATAAGAACAGCAGTTCAAAAGAAGACGTGATCAGCCAGAGGGAAGTAATTCCATATATACCTAGATATGCAATAAGGCACAATTTAAACATTTTGATAATGTAAAAAAAAAAGCTAAAAACTTTTATATTCATTTTCTATATAAAATATGCGTTAAACTAGTACGCATTCGAATTGTCGGATTGCTATGAGAATAACGTATTTTTTTTCTTTTTATGAACTTTACGATTCGCCTTATATTTTCTGACATTAGCCGAAATTGTCCATTCAATACAAAATAAAGGTGTACTTCAACACTTCTGAATGTACTAAGAGACACTTTTCACCTGGAAAACTTGAGCAGCGCTTATAAACGTACTGAAATTTACTGCACTTCGACATTTTTGCGGAATAGGGCACAACACTAATTCATAAAAAAAAGTATGTTCATGATTTTATTTGGCATATATGCGCAAGTCTCATTAATTCAACCAAATACTGTTGGCCTAATGGCTAGGGTAGGTTAGTTTAGTGGTTAACCATTGCCGGTGTGGTGTCGCGCATTTAAATATAACAGGGTTACCAGTAGTTCACGCATTCAGATCCTTGCAAACGAATTTCTAACACACCCACGACACACTGTGTAAACAATTGTCATGACGGTGGTTTCCGAGCGTCTGAATAAATGCATTTAATTTTAATTTACGCAATTGGAAATGATCTGATCCTATTAATACTGCAGCAGGTGATTACGTTATTACATAATCATCATATATTTTAGTACTGATCACCGGAGGTTTCGTTGTGAGATCCAAATTGTCATATGCATTGTCTAAAGAAACAGAAACTGAAATCAATTAATTTTGAAATACGATAGTATTTCTTGATAAAAGTAGTGCAGACATGGCCATAATGCAACAGCTGTTTAACGCCCCCCCCCCCCCCCCAACACGAATATTTGGGTCATAAGATGGTCTTTTATTCAGTAGACCTACGAATCATATTGCATCAAGGTGAGATTTATTTTTAGGCGGCAATGACAGGGCGCTATGTGGAATATTTTGGCCATCAAATATCTCAATTTGTAGACCTACGACTAAAGGCATCAATATGGTTCTAAGCATTCCGATTAAATGAAATTATCTTCAGAGATGAAAACAGCAAGAAATCAAGCCTCATTGTGTCAACAAGAAACCAACGTTCAACTGAAACTGGTACTACACGTTCCTGGCCTTTGGGCTGTTCATGCAGGACAAGGCGAATTTTTAAATCATGAAGAGATGGAACGTGTTGAATATTATATAAATAAAGGCAAATGTCACGAAGGTACGTGAGACAGAGCGGTCCTTTATTACCAGTCTGGTAGTAAAGGACTGTTGTGTCGAAAACACTCCGTTGTGTCAATTTTGTGTGTGGCATTTACATTAACTTATTATAATATATATATATTATATATTATATATATATATATATATATAAATATATATAAATATATATGAATTAAGCTACAAATGTCCTTTAAATCCAATCCGCCTACCTCTGTCTGTCCGCTGGTTCGAATACACGGGAGGACGAAATTATTGTCAACTAAAAAATTCCCCTTAGGTTAACTTATATGATATATTAATTCCGAGGTAGATCGAACTCGAATTGGATATTAAAGGACATTTCTAGCTTAATGCATGTATATGAATCACGGTGATGTGATTAGAATTCATATGTATATTTAGATATAATATATATATAAGCTATATATATAATATATATATATCTAATATATAATGTCTATATAAATTATATATATATATATATATTATATATATATATATATATATATATTAATATTAGTTATTAATATATATATATATATAGTATGTATATATATATATTAATACATATCTATATATATTAATAAATATATAATTATATGTATATATATATGTATATATGATATATATATATATATATTATATCGATATATAATATATATATGTACTATAACTGAATCACGAAAGTTAGGAACGTGATAAATCCATAAATAAAGATAAATGCCACGAAGGAAAAATAAACGAAGGAGTCTGCAAGATCTTTCGACTTAAAAGTCCTTTACTGAAGCAGATACTGACAAAAATACGAGAAAAGACAATACAAGAAGGTTCGTATAACTGACAGATAGGGATTATAAAGGGATTAGTACCTAGAATCCGACACACCTGGAAGATAAGAAACCTTCCCAAACAAGCATTAACAAAGGGTGCAATTAAAGGTTTAAGACAATCATCTCAGATACAATCTCCAGACAATTAAACGATTATAGGTGACAGCTATTCGGAACCTGGTAAACAAACCATATTCACAAAACATGACAAACATACATTACAATAAAATTTAATAACTCTAAGGCAACTGATTTTTATTTAAGTCAGTAATTATATATTTGAGGTCCTTCTTAAACATGTTACAGATAATTGCACGGTGAAGAGATGTCTTATCACGAAATCTTTTAGAATCTGCTTTAATACAACTTACTTTTCATTGTAATTTCAATGTTAGTCGTGGCCTTTTTCATTTAGACCCTTGTATCTGTAACATGTTTAAGAATGACCTCAAATATATAATTACTGACTTAAATAAAATCAGTTGCCTTAGAGTTATTAAATTTTATTGTAATGTATGTTTGTCATGTTTTGTGAATATGGTTTTGTTTACCAGGTTCCGAATAGCTGTCACCTATAATCCTTTAATTGTCTGGAGATTGTATCTGAGATGATTGTCTTAAACCTTTAATTGCACCCTTTGTTAATGCTTGTTTGGGAAGGTTTCTTATCTTACAGGTGTGTCGGATTCTAGGTACTAATCCCTTTATAATCCCTATCTGTCAGTTATACGAACCTTCTTGTATTGTCTTTTCTCGTATTTTTGTCAGTATCTGCTTCAGTAAAGGACTTTTAAGTCGAAAGATCTTGCAGACTCCTTCGTTTATTTTTCCTTTGTGGCATTTATCTTTTTTATATATATATATATATATATATATATATATATATATATATATATATATATATATATATATATAATATATATATATGTGTGTGTGTGTGTGTGTGTGTGTGTGTATGTATATATAAACATACATATCATATATATATATATATATATATATTATATATATATATATATATATATATATATATATATATATATATGTATATGTATGTATGTATGTTTATATATACATACATACACACACACACACACACATATATATATATATATATATATATATATAATATATATATATGTAAAACAGGACCTCATTAAAACTGGATGATATCTAACAGAGATATTTATTCAAGATAAGTTACAAGCTTTCCAGGACTAAGAGTCCTCATTTTCCGAATAACTATCTATGCTAGATATCATCCAGTTTCAATGAGGTCCTGTTAGTAATTGTGTAAATGATATAGTTATATATATGGCTGTGGGTTTGCGTATCAAATATATATATATATGATAAATATCGGGATAAAAACCATGATTACAGTCATTACAATGTTCAGCGTTCAGCCCAATACGCGGAAGACTCTGGGTACAGCAATAGACCTTCCATTTGCCTACTAAAAAGCTATAACATTACTTAAGACTCAAACTCCCCTCCGCGAAACTCACTTCTAGAGCAAGTACTCTAAGTTTTCTTCCCACTTCAGCTAGCGAGTGCTTTTTTATTTTTTAATTTCTAAAACGTTAAACTCAAATGCAATCTTCCCTGGCAAATCTCCTTTCAGTTGTTAGTTTCTTTACCGTTGAAGTCATGCAACCTTTCTTGTAAAAAAATTAGCCCAAATCTACTTTATCTCAATGACCCATATTTCACTCAATCAGTGCCTCGGCACTTCTGTCACAGTTCAGCACCTTTGTCTCTCCAGGGACAAGTTGAAAATCATTCGGACATACTGGTATACCTTCCCTGTTGCATTTCTTATAGGAACCAATTCTACTCCTCTATGAACATATCATATCAGGTACGACACTGCTCTTCAGCCTCTTTTTGGTATTTCAGTTGGCTCTCCTGTAGTAATAATGATTTAATAACTGGCTTAAATCCAGTGTGCTCCCTCGATTCAAATATTGCCATGGTATCAAAGGTAGGACAATTATGCAACTTCAATGCATGTAGTAACAAAAACCCGGCATAATTATATTCCAAATGAATTTCCAAAAAA
This sequence comes from Macrobrachium nipponense, assembly GCF_015104395.2. Taxonomy (NCBI): domain Eukaryota; kingdom Metazoa; phylum Arthropoda; class Malacostraca; order Decapoda; family Palaemonidae; genus Macrobrachium; species Macrobrachium nipponense. The sequence goes on along the minus strand of NC_061103.1, from coordinate 28,580,296 downwards.
GGTTTCCCTTACTGAAGACTTGGGATTTAGATATGCCTTCTTTGTGACAAAACACATACCACACCAATTAAAAAAAATGACCCAACTAATATTTTTTTCTCCACTTCCCTTTGCGACATCAGACCATTTTCTATTAATAGTTATCTCCAACCATGACCATGCAACTCTAAAGTTTGTATGGTGGTTTTACGTTGCATGGAACCATTGGTTATTCAACAACGGGACCAACGGCTTTACGCGACTTCCAAACTACGTCGAGAGAACTATCACCAGAAATACACATCTCTGACCCCTCTATGGAATGGTCGAGAATCTAACTCGCGGCCACCTCGGTGGCAGGTAAGGACCATATCAACCACGCCACTGAAGCGCTTTTTAAGAGACCTAGTGACCCTAATCACTGTCACTACTAATACGAGAGTTGCTGGCTCTTATTTTTAAGTCATTAATGCCTACATCAGTATACACAATCAGTTTCAAGAATATCTTTTTGCACTACCAAGATTCTACACACTGATGTTAGGCACCGCTTCCTTTTAATTTTTTTTTTTTTTTATTGATCAGTACTACATTATTCTTGTCAGTTTGTGGTTTTGTTTTAACCTTTCATGTTATCTGTTAGATCAGCTGAATTAGACTTACTGGTGCCTGCTTCAGTTCACTGACAATCACCATAAACTGCAGCTTAATCTCTTCAGTTGATTTGCTCGAGTTTAGTTTCCTTCCGAGATACAGTACTTTCCAGATCTTTTTCCTTTAGTTTTTTCATACTGTTCTTTAAACAGCTTAACCTTTTTGCTAGGGCTTCTATTAAAAAATGGCACCAATATCTCTTCAGTTCACACTCTAGCAGTGTCACTATCTAGATTGTAGTTTTAACGTGCTTTTAGAGATCATTTGCAGCTTTTCAAAGCAAAGCTGCAATAAAGTTTAATAAAAAATCATAACTGAAGACAATCTTTCAATGGCTTACTACCACTACCAGATAAATGTGACTAGCCTTAGATATTCTATCACCAGAAATACACATCTAACCCGTGTAATGCCCGAGAATCGAACTCGCGGCCACAGACTAACTCCATCTACTTCATGCAGTTTCCGACCAACTCTTAGCAAGATAAATGGCAAACCTTCCATAAATAGACCATGACAGATTAACAAATTTTAACCTAAAATCCCTTTAAATTTATTATGGACTATAAAGTACTTCATAACAGCAGCTCGTAACAGCAGCTCGTAACAATTACAGGTATCAAGCTACTAAGTTCACAAAGTCTTAAAATTTCAAAGTCCAGACTATAACTACCAAGGACACCTTATCAGATAAGGTTGTGCCCTTTACACCAGAGAAGAACCATTCATTCACAAGTTGTTGCCAAAAACATTGCCGGAAGGTAAGGGTAAAAATAAAAAATACAAGGTTACTTAAAATTTATTTATCAAAAGAACTCTACAACAAGTCTGTAGGATTATAAATAAAGGACTACTCCAGAGATAAAAATGGATAAAATTATATTAGCAAAAAGTTACACATCACAGACGTGGTTAGCAAATTGTTTCATGTTCAACTAATGAGACAACAGCATACATATTATGGTATCCCAGCAGGAATAAGTGGAAGTGGGAAATGCTCTGGAAGCCTAGCTACAGTTTTATAAACCGCATCAGTTGGTAGGCAGATAGCCACTGTTGGCAGAGTGGCTAGACTGAATGTAATTCTAGAAGGTGCTGTGATGGTCAGGGTAGTGCTGAAAGTTCTTGGGGTTACCAGAGTTAATTGTGGCCTGGTGGTAATATATTCTTGAACTACTGTTGTTATTACAGTGCTAACATACGGAACTGTAACTGTAGCAGTGCCAGTTCTCTCCAGTGTTAAAACAGTGGTAAGCTTTGTAATTGTAGTGTAAGTAGAAATAGTTACAGTAGTACTAATAGCATTGTATACAGGAATTTGAAGTGTTACTGGGGTAGATATAGTGGTATATAATGTTGTCACCCCAACGATTTGAGTTATATGTTTTGGAATATTGGCTGTGTAAATCAAAACGCTTGTTACAGTAAGTGTTGTTGCTGGAATATCTACAGTAGTTGAAGTTATGATAGTAGTTACAGTAATAGGACTAGAAACTGTGTACACTGTTGTTGTAGATGTCAATGTTGTCTTTGTTATCAAGGACTCTACTGCAGTTTGTGTAATAAAAGAGGTGTCAGTAGCGCTAACTATGACAGTAGATACATAAGGAGGTGGAAAGTAAGTGGTAGTAATTGTAGTATAAGATATTTCAGTTGAATATACAGCACTGAATGTAAGAACGGCAGTTTCTGTAACTGTTGTCCTTGTTAGTGTTACAAGGGTAAATGTGGAGGTAGTTAACAAAGTAGTAAACGTAGAGATTACAGGTATTGTTACATCCTGGAAGGTTGAAGTAGTAACTGTCAGTACAGTAGTGAAAGCAGTTCTTGTCAATGTCGTGATAGTAGTTAAAGTTGTTACTTGAATAGGTCTGGTAACAATTGTCATTGTAGTAAAAACAACAGTTGTAGGTCTCACAATAGTTGTTACTGTCCCAGTGGTTACAGTAACCAATGTAGTAGTCATGAAACTAGTACTTGTAGTCAATGTTGAACTGGTTGTTATTGTAGTTATGAATGGCCTTGTAATTACAAGGGTTGTGAAAGTAGTGGTAGAAAGAATGGCTGTTGTGGTAAACCTTGTGAAAGTCGTATAAACAGTCAAGACAGGCTCTGTTACTGATGTGACAGTCGTGAGTGTGGTATCTGTAGTAGTTAGACTTACTCTTGTCTGACTTATCACATTAGTAATTACTGTCGAAGTGATAACCGTTGTTATCGGTCTGGTCAGGGTTTGAGTGGACAAGGTAATCGAGGTTATGATACTGGTGGTCACTGGTCTAGTTAAACTAGTAACAGTAGTGAAAGAAACAATTGTGATTGCCTTGTTATCTATTACTGTAGCAGTAGTGGTAACTACTGTTTGAGACGTAGTCGTGTAGATCACCAGAGGAGAAGTCACTGTCACACTGGTTTCAGTAGCTGTAACTGTACTAATAATTGGGGAAACAAGAACAGATGTACTAACTTCAGTTCTTGTCACTGTATCAGTGTTTGTGATCACATTAGTTCTCGTCAATGTAGTAAATGTGGTGATGACTGGTGTTGTTACCAGTGTTAATGTAGTCAGTGATGTTAATGTGGTGGTTATTGGGTTTTGAAGGATGACTGTAGTTAATGAAGTTATAGTCTGGGTAGTGAATGTTGTCAATGTTACAAACTCACTTGAAGTGATAATCTGTGGTACAGTAAGGGTAAGTGTTGTGACTATATTGACTGTTGAATAGGTACTCACTGTAGGTCTGGAGGTAACTGTAGTGAGAAACACTCTCACTGATGTTCTAACTTCAGTTGTGTAGTATGTGCTAGATATGACAGTTGTCACAGTAGGCCTTGTCAATACAATAGTTGTTGTAGTGGTTGTTACCTGAACTGTACTTGTAGATGTTGTGTAAACAGTGGTCACAGGATGTACAATAACTACCTCTGTTAAGGCTGATGGGGTTAATTGAACCGATGACACATCCAGCACTGTGGTTACTCTCGTTATTGTAGTAAGAGCAGATCCTGATAAGACTGTAGTAGTTATGGGCCTCGAAATTGTTATTTCAGTTGTCTGAACTAACGTTGTGGTAGAGGTTAGTACTGTTGAAGAAACTATTACATCAGTTCTTGTAGTAGTCAACGTATACGTAGTGATTGACGATGCTGTTGTCACTGCAGTAGAGTCAACTCGAGATGTAGTAACCGACGTAACAGTTACAGTATATGTTGAATATATACCAGAGGTAGAAGTTATAACATTGTATCTTGTAGAATTAGGATAAATTGTGGTGACATCCCCATAGATTGTCCAAACTACGAAAGTAGTCGAAACGCTATTTGTTACACTGTCAACTTCAAGGCAAGGCAAAGTTTCTTCTCCAGGCGCTGCCATCGGTTTGAAGCCTGTTCTTTCAAACCCTAGTTCTTAAGTGATAGAGAAAAATATATTAGTCAAAATAGCAAGGGTAACTTCCTTTATAAAACTACTCTAGAAATTAAGCAAGCTAATAAATTTGTGGACATATCAAAATTTTGACAAAGTTTGCTTATTTACTAAGTCATACATTGACTTATATTCAAAATAGGAAACAGTTTACTTAAAATAGATTTTACCTACATGTAACATGTCTATGCAAGACCTTTAAAAGACCAAACTTAACCTTCACTCAAAAGCTTTGTTTTATTTCTCTAGGTTAAACTATAGGTTTCTTCAAATTTAATTAAAACTCCTTGCTTATTAAACCACTTACATGCTTAGTTATGTGCTTAGAGTAATGTCAAAACTTGTAAACTGTTTCTGAAACTATTTACTATCTATTCTCAAACCAATCTCAAACTATTTAAAATGAAATATAAGGTTTTACATTTATACTAACAGTAATTATAAGGCTTGCGAGTCAAACTAATCAGTAAGTTATATATAAGAACAGCTATTGCTATGCTGACCATGATGACTAATAACCAAATTCTAATATACTGAATTAAATAGTAAAATATTAATGCAAAGACAAAGTTAATAACAGACACGAGAATAGGATGCTGATGCTTAAAAGTATAGTAATCTGCAGAGTACATTTAAAAGGAGAACACGTGGCAAGCCAATACTTCAGGCATTATTAACACCATCCAATAACTTAAAAGTGTAGCAAAACTCACCTCTGTTGTTATCGAGGATTTTCTTGCCGATACGGGCAATATTCTGCACTTCCTTCAGCCATTCTTCAACTTCTGCTGCGCTCTTGCCACTCTGATACATCATACAAATATCGAACATACAAGTGTCTGAAAAGTGTACGCAAAATCAAAAATTATTTCAAAGCAGTACTAGGTTTCCTCCCATAACTCAGATTATGCAAGCTAGCTTACATTGTTATCTGAACAACGCCACGTTATTGATTTGGATATCGGCACTAAGGGATTAACAGCTACTTACAAAAATCCTAACAATTTAACAATGGGTACAAGGAACAGTGCGCACTTAAAAAATCTTCAGCCTTATCCAGTTCCTGGAGAATGGTGGAAAGCTCTTACAATAATTCGGATTACAAATAGTGGGCTTTAACCTACAAACCTTACCCACTTTTCAAGAGTAACTACAGCTCCCGTACATCAGCAAAAGTGAATTAAGCACAGGACCTCCATCCGAATAGCTAACTAGGAGAGCATGAGTACTCTGAACTCACCTACATTATGACCGAATTGTTCTGGTTGCACTGCCACTGAAAGAAACCTCCTACAAGTATCTAAGTATCCTTTCCTTTGGTTTTCTGATGCAAGACAAGGGTCGATCTGAAATTTAAAAATTATGTAGATAGCCACAATTAAATGTATTAACTTTCAAATTCAATTTTAGAATTTGTCAATATCTGGTACACTTAATGGTTACACTTTTGAACATGCAAAACTATCAAGCATTCATAAGCAAACTCCAAGAAAGCACTTACTGTAGCCAATTCGTTGCACTTTTCACACTTTGCGAAACACTGCGACCTGGGCTGCTCAAAGGCCTAGGTAGGACGAGAAATTCAGAGTTAACAATTTTAATATTCTTAAAGTTTCCCTCCCATAATCCAATGAGGAATAATTATGCTAGCTTTGAAGAATAATTATGGTAGTTGTCACTACGCCGGGATGCAAAAGTCTCTAATCTAAGTTTCATTCTGTGCCTCAATTTAAAATTTCTGGCAAAATTTAAAAAGGCACTAAGATAAATTTCATTTAAGACAGATTAGAATATAAAAGGAAATTAAGGAAATAATGTGTAAAACTTCACAAAGGTCCAGCAACCAAAATTACATGGGTATAGCACTCAATAGCAACTTACGACACTTCCATAAAAACAAGAAACCGAGAAAGCTATGCTGATGAAAAGAGTGCAGCATCAAACAGCTAGAAGAGTACAATGTTATAAGGGAGGAGGCAATTTAAGCTATCTAAAATCCTTAACTTAAGAGTTGTTGCAGTATTAAATCTTATCAAATATATAAGAATTACTTACTCCTCCCCAGGCACACCCCCAGATAAAATCACCCCCAGATAAAATAAAGACAATCTTGAAAATAAATTTATCTTTGCTACACCAACTAATACCAAATTACTACCAAAGTTAACTAAAATACAGAACTACTTACCAACCAAGAATGACAGAAAGCAAGGGGCCAGTAGGTAAGAGGGTGAACTTTGCCTCCACGTGCAGTGAAATCGTCGCTCTGGTAATAGTTGAAACTACCGCACAGTCCGTACACAGTTTCGGCGAGATTTGGATGAGCCCAGACGTCGAGACGATGTGGGCAGTGCATTACCTTAAAATTAAAAAGTTTGAATTATGATATAAAATTAAGGCCAAAATCACAAGTACCGGAACCTAATTGGGAAGTTAACTTTTAACAAGAGGAAAGCCTCGCAGTTGCACTATGAAACAACTGTTGGGAGGGTGGAAAGTAAAACAAGATATGAACTAAGTACAGTAAAAGGAATGTCAGGGATTGCAGCTAGGGGCCGTAAGGACTGCAAAGAAGCTGATGTAATGCTGCAGCTATTCAGAGGTTTAAGTCCAATGTTTTCAATGGCCCTAAAAAAAAAAAATTTAACTTTTATTTCAAGTTATGTACCATTTATCAGGCGAAAAAAAAAAAAACATTCATGTACAACCTGAATGAAAACTCACAGAAAGTTTGGATGACCCAACCAAAATAATACAACCGTCTGCCCTCCACGCAAATACTGGATGAACTCCCAGATGTGGCGACTGCGTGAACGCCTTGTTCAGGTACCACAAATTTTTCTCCATTCACAATTATCTGAAACAAATGGCCTTGGTCATTAACTTTACTACCAGACTACCCATGTACATTGTCTAATTCAAAATACTCCAAGTCAAAGGATAAAACATCAAACCAGCTGTAGACAAACTTTACCGTAAACACGTTATAATTATTCAAAGTGATGGCAGTATTGGGATTATCCTTAAATGTGCTCTGGGACAAGCAAGACGCCCTTCCATTGCAGGCGTTGAAATCGCTGTAGACTCCGAAAGAGGGCTGCTTACTGAAGCCTTCCTGGGCAACTGAGTAATTACAGACTCCATGCCAATCGTACCGTACACCGTCAAAGGTGGAAATGTGGGGGTCGTTGAACAGAGAACAGTGCTTGCCTGATCAAAGAAAATTAAAATTGGAAATGTGGGGGTCGTTGAACACAACAGTGCTTGCCTGATCAAAGAAAATTTAAATTTAAAAATTATAATACAAAGCATTCTCTGAACTAATTTATGCTCCTAGTAATTTAGAACGGACAATGATTTACGTACACGCATGCATATGAATGTACCTTTGTAATGTAGCAAACATTTTCTCTGCTACTAGGCACGTACCATTACATATCCAACATTTTCTCTATTTATAACGTTAAGCACTTTAGTTTTATTATACCAGAATTAAAAAAACTCAATAAAATTACTCACAGCAATCGTTGATCGAGCCTTCAGCTACCCATTTCCCTTTACGACAAATCAAGGTGAAGCACTGACCAGATATTTCAGAGCAGTCCGAATACAGCTGGCCGTCAAATTCGCAACCTAGAATGGAATGTTAGAACGAGTAGCATCGATAGCTAATAATCAGAGGGCAGTTTCGAGCTGAAAACTACACTGGCTAATATGAAGAGAACTCCAAACTTTGCTACAAGGCAAATTTTTTAATTCTTGACACTGCAGCAATAAAAGTAACTTTAAACTAAATAAACATTAAATTAGTTTACAAATTTTAAAAACAAGTCAATAGTTTCTCTTACTTCCATGCATCAAAGTTTTACAGACCTACTAGAGCTGGCGCCACATTCTCATTCACACTTGACAGAACTTCTGGCGCCACATACCCATTAAGTCTGTTTACTTACAGCCCATATCTCCTACTTCTCCGTGCTGATGTAACTCAATGAGACCGTAGTTACAGACCAACTGTTGGCAGGACTCTGGAATGCTCAACACCACATCGCCGTGGCTGAACTTCAATCCGCTGAAGCAACAACTCTCAGGAAGTGGAAGGAACGTCAATGAGGGTACGGTGGCGCTCGGTGTAACACCTATGCCTAGTTTGTAAGGAAGTTAAAATTAAGTCAACATTGACACGGCAAGATCTACCATCAGACAGCAAAGCCTACAGGTATTTCGGTATCCTTTGATATCTATCAGCATTTACCAGAAATAGATTTGTATAGTGTACGTATTCTAATTTGGAGAATGAAGCAAATTGAAAAATTTGAATAACGAGAAACAAATAACGAAGAGGAAGAGAGAGAGAGAGAGAGAGAGAGAGAGAGAGAGAGAGAGAGAGAGAGAGAGAGAGAGAGAGAGAGAGAGAGAGAGAGAGAGAGATATTATACTTATCTGGTTGTTTAAAAGTCTTAATACGCTTTATTAAATTTGTAACTAAATTTAAGTTCTCTTCCACACTGCATATCTCAATCACTGACAAGCCTAATCTTATACAAGAGTTATGAACTGCATCCTATACAGGAGTTAGGATCTAGACTGTACCAAAGATTAAATTATTACTGTCCATTTAAATTTTGTCCATTTCAGATTTTATAAAGGACAACTTAAATTTTCCTCAAGCTTTATTACTTTGCTAAAGTGCCCTTCGCACCTGCATATATTTCGTGGGATAGGCCGAGGCAATGCACAGATCTTTAAAAATGCAATGCACAGATCTTTTCTAGTGGTAATATTCTAGAATTTATGGTAAAGCTGTTAATATTGACATTGAAAATTACTAGAGCCATGTAGTTTTTAAATTTTAAAGGTTTTAATTGCTTTCGCCATCAGTATCTATATTTAATTACTTTTTTCCAATAAGCGTATGAAATTACAAAACTTACAAAAATAAAAGTGCTTTGATATACTGGGATTTCAAACTAATCTTACTGTGTTAAAATAAAAAAATTTAAATTGAACCCTGCAGCAATGGTACACTTTTCCTTAATAGTAACACGCAGGAAGTATTTTCGTCTACGGACACTAATAGAATAAGCAGTTATCAAACTTACCCAATGGTATGGCATCTGTCAGAGTGGACAATAAGGCCCACAGTAAATAACCTGTTGCTCCTGAAGTAGTTAAGGACGCCATCTGAAACGAGTGCGCGCTCGATTAATAAGAAAAATCAAACCCAAGTAAACATTATCACAATTATTTACCATAAGCTACATGCCGAGAAAACTACCATAAACTACATGCCGAGAAAACTCGTGACAAGGTTAAACTCATTACACTACCCAACAACGAAAGGTGACGGGGGAATAAATCAAGATTCAATCACTGACAAGACCAAGTCATGTAGAGTCTACTTGCTGTAGCTATTGCCGTTAATTACTAACACCTATTTTCCAATAACAAATATATAATTCACCAGTTTTCCAATAACAAGTGTATATTTCACCAACTTCCAATGTACTAATTTCACAGGGATAAATATTAAACTGCGGCTTCGCAAATTAAAATTGCCCATCAAACTTAGAACTACAGAAAATTTGACTTTTTCCATCTTTCCATCTGTCCACCAGCCTGAGTTTGCGTATGGTAACACTGCGTCCCGGGATTTAGATAGTTACGCTATGTGTAAGTTTTAGGTAAATAAGAGGAGGTCTGTGTACATTTGCAACTGAAAAGTGTTTAAATAATTTACTGTGGGCGAATTACACCGTGAATATACGAAATAGGATAATTGTTGAATGTGAGCTGAATGTAACTATCAAAAGCACGGGACGCAGGGTTACCATACGCCAACAACACAGGCGGGTGGACAGATTTGGAGAAAAAAAAAAAAAAAAAAAAAAAAAAAAAAAAAAAACCAGTATAGTCAAGACTAATAGGTTTAAGGTGATTGTTTGAATAACCAGATTAATACCACGGATAACCGTTAAGATGGTAAGGCATACACAATCAAGTTTCATGGTCGAAGTCTACAAAAGGATTTGGTCATTCTAGGCAATAACTCTGCACGGACTGCAAGGAACTGTCCCACGAATGCGACAGCCACTAGAGACTGGGGCGTCAAATTTATTTCTCAAGTGTTTAGGACTAGTCCCTGGGGGTTACAGTCTACTTAAAAAAGTTAATTCTTATTAAGCAAACCAAATACTATAGGCAATTGCGATTTCCAAATAAATCGCAGACAGTTATTACCTAGATCTAAGGATTTGACTGAAGCTTGAGAATCTTTGTAACAGACTGGAAGATAATGTGACAAACTACCTGGCCAGAAGAAATTAATCTTTAATTTGTACCAAGGATCACTAGCTATGATACCCGAAGCCTATGTCATACACAACCCACCCATCAAGTTGTATTCTTTATCTATACTTTATAAAAACTTTTTTTCAGTAAGGAATTTATGGTTAACAATTACAGGGAACAAATTATTTTTGGCGGTGAATATGAATAACAGATTAGTATCCTAAATATGGGTGAAACCACACTACCTATTCCTTAGAGTGGCATGGAGAGTACTATCTTCGTTCAAATTAGTTATCCTAACTTAACTCTGGGTGAAACCACACTAACTAGGCCCTGGCTGGCGGGGAGAGGGTACCATTTTCGTTCAAAGGATAGAACTGGCGGGAGAGGGTACCATTTTCGTTCAAAGGATAGAACCTGTAGTATGATTAATTCTTTTGATTAAAAAGTTCAGGTGCCACATCCTAACTTGTTGAAAGCGACTCAGCCCTTCTGGCTCCCGAAATCTAAGGTGAGATGTGGCAACGCAACAGATACAGATACATATGGAGTTTTTTCCAGCCTAATGCGAATCGCTAATACGAGCTAAAACTTTTAAACACCTCTGAATAGCAGAGGTTCTCACCTAGTAGTTCACGTAAAGTTGATATAGCTATTACCGTCTAACTAAGACTACCAGGTCTCATTAAAAAGTATTCCTAAGTTTACTGAAATTCTGGGTTAAGTGCCTTATATTAAATTTTTAATGGTCCACGATAAATTATCACTTGCAATTTTTAGCTGGCCGTTTAATACAGTAAGCAGACTAAGTCTATAAAAAGAAGTTTCTTAATTTACTGAAATTCTGGGTTAAGTACCTCTGTTTTATTTTAAAGTAGTCCACGATAAATGATCAGTCGCAACTAGTAGCTGCCCGTTTAATACAAAAATACAATGACAACCATTGCTATCTTAAGAACGTATTCACAGAAATTCAATACATTAAATAACTGAAGCTATTATAAGTCCCATTTGTCCTGGCAGCAAGATCATAAAAAAAATCTAATACTCTATTATATGCACATGTGGTCTGTGCAGAAAGGAACACTAAGCCCAAAGGCCTTGCATTTCTGAAGATTTGAGAAGTGGGAATTACATAAAACTTAAATATTCACAAAACCTTTTAATTTAACTATTCCCATGCATATTTATAATAACCCTAAAAATTATATGACTAATCTTAAATGTGCACCGAATTTCCAATAAGATACCGTTTAGATAAACAGTCCTGTAACCACAGCCCCAACCTATTACAGGAATGCGGTGTGCAATGAGGTTAGGTTTGGGAAGTTTATAAGTAAAAATTAAGGGCAAGGCACTTCCGACTGCCTATATTTTATTCCCAAAATCACTTAGTCCAAGCGTTTGTACAAATCCGCAACCAGCCGTGAAAATTTATATATGAAAGTTCGCGATGGATTATAGTATGAGCTGCATATTATGAACACTAATGTTTTTACGTACAGTACTGAATTATTTTATGGTTTCTAGGCCCAACCACCATTTAAAGTCAACACATCGATTAGTTAATAGCTTCATGTTGTGGTAATGGCTTCATGTTTAAAAAAAAATAAATTCCATAGAATTCCTCGACATGATATTTCTACAGCAGCAGTCCGCACGGACTGCAAGGAACGTAACCGCGGATAAGACATCTAATGATTGGGGGCGGTCCAATGTATTTCGCAGTGTTTAGTATTGGCCCCTGGGGGGTTACAGTCGTCCGAATAAATAATACTTAACATTGTTCAGTAGGTAAAACTGCATAGAAAATCTGCAACTGCCATAGTTCAGACCACCGCGGATAAGTACCCTAGATCTACCTATAGGCGTACCCAAATCCCCACTAACTAAAAGGCGTACCCAAACCCCCACTAACTAAAAGGCGTACCCAAATCTAAAGAAACTAACAAAACAAGACTTTCACAATATTAGAAGTACACTCCACAATATCTAATAAGGTTAATATGTTACAGTATTAAATAGTTAAGTTAATGACATTTAAGTAAAAATAAAATCTTTAAATGCGATATGAAAAATTCATCCAAAGGAAAACAACCCAATTCCTCATTTTAAGCAACTACTGAGGGTTATGACAAACCTTTTCCATATATTAAACTCCCTTGACAAAGTACAAATATTGCACTTTAGGTTGACATGTAAAACTCTGAACACCGCGGCAAGATAATTTTTATATTTACAAATCTACGGCTACAAATAACCTCATTTCCAAATTAACCTTAAAAATCACCAAGGCGAACGAACTCCTCAATACCACCAAAAACTGAAGGTAAAAGCACAACAAATTTAAGAAACTTACCGTGAATTCCAAGCTGCTACCTTGACTTCACACGATACTTATAGCACTACACAACCGAGCACTGTTCTTTCCCCAGAAATTATATGTTGCCAATAAAATAAGACTGAGAAAACAATATTAAATACACCACTTATTTACGAACTTTAAGGATCAAGAGACATTTTGGAAGACATTAAAATTTAAATACCCACAAACTCTTAAAACTTCAGCACCACTAATCCTTCCCGGCACAGACGAAATCTTTGGTAGACCTGTTTTTCCTCCGCCAAGGACGGTGGTGCCTCAGAAACAATGAGACGCGAAGCAGCGTCGAACTTTCAAACGCCATCTGCGAACCTGTTTGAGAAACTCGAAAGAATTTTATATGTTGTATGAATACGTTACACAAGTTTCTGCTATCAATGAAGGCGTCATAAAGTAAGCTAAATGCACACAAAATAAATGGTAGAGTTTGAATGATGGTTTGCTATACTGTTATTAAATTTTACCTCCTGGTAAGACGAAGTCAGTTCTTTGCAAAAGACGCATGATCTCCGGTCCAAAAAGTATCCGCATTATACTGCTATATTCAAAGTACATCACAGATAAGCAATAAAACAAGCACTCTGCATGAATTTTGGCACTAAAATCCTAATGGGACCAAAATACAGCAAAGCTGGAATGTTTATCCCTAAATATAACTTTTTAATAAAGACTATTTGGCTTCATGGCCAATCCCTCCTTCAAGAATAAATTTCAGTGGCGGATTTAATAATATGATATTATTTTCTTTCAATAAATCGTTTTTACCGGAAAAAATTGCTTAGTTAATGATTATTTAAACAACAACAAAAACAATAACAACAACTATATATATGTGTGTGCATACATATGTAAATATTGATATATATGTGCTGTATGTGTGTACATGTTTTATACACACACACACACACACACACAAATATATATATATATATATATATATATATATATATATATATATATATATATATATATATATATATATATGATAATCCTAAGTGCAGCCCCCATGATTGATTGATTGATCAATCAATTATGCCCCCATGAAAGATTTCTAAATCCGCCACTGAGGATAACGCATATAAATCGAAACTGACTCGGTTCAAGAACCAAGCGAACTGATGATCGACGAATTACAAGCAGAGGGGAAGCTGTTTGTATTCCAGCCATAGGTATAAAGGGTGAGTGGATATATTACATATCTCCAACATGTTTCACCATATTGTTGACGGTTAAAGAAGAAACTTGACTGAATGTTTGGCGGTGCTGAATGAAGTTAGATCTTGTCAAATCAGGAACTAAGACAGAATCCAAAAGAAGCAAGAACACAAAATTCTATTTGGTTTTCAGGAACAAATAATGAAGTCCAAAGACTCCTAAGCCTTTATGGAGGGAGAGAAGAGTGTCCATTACTAAATCAAGATAGGCTTATGCCAGATTGAACGCCAGGTAACTTTATCAATACAAATCCTGGCCAAAAAAGTCACAGGAAAAAAAAAAAGTCATATCAATCTTATCTAGATAGTGACCCCAGGGGTTTTAACCCCGTTGGGGATTACCGTAAATACATAAACAGACTGTAAATTTATGTGAACTTTTTCCTAGTCAAAACTGTAAGTTTTCTCTGTGGCTTTTTTTTGTGTGACTTTATTACCGGCCACCATAAATACACATACCTCCGATTCAACAACAGTAATAAATTCTACACACCATTAGATTTAAACAATACAATTTTATGACCTGAACCGTTTATTATTTTTCACCTTTGCAATTTTTCTTAATTGATCAGAGTATCTGTTTCGACATAGGTGGCTGTTGGGTCATCGCCAGATTCCTGAACCGCTTCTACCTTGACTTGAACCGGTGGTGGCCGGATATTTCAACCTAGATTGTTCCCCGTCTTGCGTTTTAATTTCAAGCCAATAAAGATATACTGAGATAATAATAAATTTTTCATTATCAGACGACCTTCCCGTATTCACATATGACCATTTCATTCTGTGATAACCTCTGAATGCGTTTTTAGCGGGATATTATGACAAATGGTACAATTTAACAATTAATGCCAAAAGTTTGGTAAATACATTTTAATATCTTTAGAAAAATACGACAGAATACAGGGGTGCAAACACACCATGGTTGCCGTGTCTGTATTTATGTTGCAATAAACATAATTCTTGAATGCATTCTCAGCTTGACCCATTAACAGAAAATAAAACATGTAATAGTTGAAACTGCCAAAGGGGAGGAGGGGGCAACGAATTCAAGTTTAATTCTGAGTCATAACTTATAGTTACGAGACCGATGGGAAATAATTGAGAGATTGGCGTTGAAGCAGTTATGGTTGTCGACGGCAGACGATAAATAAATATCATAGTTTAAAGACATAAAAATAGAGAAAATCTCCCATACATACTGAAAAATTATCCCATGCAAACTTGAAAATTAACAGAGGGAAAATACGTAAAGGATAAATTTGATCCTCACTTTCAGAATGTATAGCAAAACTTAATTTACGAGGGAAAATTAAACTCCACGGAAAGGCTTTTCATTTTATGATAACTTAGACAGCGGCATCATAGGCCAACGACTTTAAACTAATAAAAAAAGAGTGTGGGTAAATAAAAGGCAGAAAGGTCATTACAATTTCTTGACCTCAGCAATGGCTTGGAATGTGAAGAAAATATTATATAATCATTTTTATCATAAAGCCTTCCACTAGACGAAACGAGAATAAAATCAGATTAAGAAAATTAAACGTATTTTATTTTAATGGCAAGACCTAAAGTACCAGTATGAAAATGAAGCCAGCAATCTTCATCAAACCGGTTTCGACCAGAGAGAGAGAGAGAGAGAGAGAGAGAGAGAGAGAGAGAGAGAGAGAGAGATTTGTGGTCAGCCAGGAAGCTACTTACCGTCGGTAATTGCAAATTTTTATGTTTTATATATGAAAAATCATACCTTTAATATAATCCCGGAGAGAGGAGAGAGAGAGAGAGAGAGAGAGAGCGGAAATCAACATCCTCTGCAACAAAAAGTAAACAACTAACCTACCACGAACAGCGTTGAGAGAGAGAGAGAGAGAGAGAGAGAGAGAGAGAGAGAGAGCGGAAATCAACATCCTCTGCAACAAAAAGTAAACAACTAACCTACGACTACAGCGTTGAGAGAGAGAGAGAGAGAGAGAGAGAGAGAGAGAGCTCATCATCGAAAGACGACGGTTTTAACTGTCCATTTTAAACGACGGTCGTTCGCCGGTTACTGCTTCCTTCCTCGCAGCGGAAATACTACGGTCCTAAAACCTCCTGAGTCTACGACATTGTTTACTTTTTATCGTTATATAAAGCATCGTTTCTCCTCTGAGGGAGAAGAGGGAATGACGGAAGGATAATGATGGGATATTTATGCGTCCATGAAGGAGATTCAGCGTCCCGATGGAAGTACCCAAGACGAATCTCTCTCTCTCTCTCTCTCTCTCTCTCTCTCTCTCTCTCTCTCTCTCTCGCTGCAATTTAACAGCACTTTTACTTATGACCATCAAAAGTAAGCAAATCCTCGAGCTTCTGTGACATGAATAATAAAACGAATTGTGTTTCTGTTGAGTAAATATACATAAAGACATACATACATACATGCACAAAAAACATACATTTAAAATTGTTTATATATAAGTATATTCATAGGTATTCATATGCATGATTAATAATTATGACCTTATAAATGCAGAGAATAATTGAGCAAGTAATAAAGTTGTATAATATATATGTATATATATATATATATATATATATATATATATATATATATATATATATATATATATGTATATATATATGTATATAATATATATATATATAATATCTATATATCTATATATATAATATATATATATATATATATATATTATATGTGTATGTATATCAGGCAGGGAGGCTGGGCAACACTGGCTCTATTCAGTACTCAGATTGATGACGGCCGAATTGGAAGACGTTATCTCCACATAAACCCAACGAACCTCTGTTGGTCAGCACTTGGGGCCAGCAACCCCATCTCAATATACGAATAGTCATATATAATATATATATATATATATATATATATATATAATGTGTGTTTATGTAATATATTATTTGTTTATGAACATACGCAATTCGCAGCCGATTGCAATAAACAAACGAAAACTGTTAATAATAAAAAAAAGCACACTTGAATTTCATACTGCTCTCAGAAAAAATAAACGATGTAACAAAATGGTTTATCGTGTTTCCAGATAACCTTTTCCTTTATTTATTTACGGAGAGAGAGAGAGAGAGAGAGAGAGAGAGAGAGAGAGAGAAACTCCTCCCTAGGCTAATATCATTATGCCCATGTCCAGGCTGTCGGGTCATCCTGACAAATGATATTCCAGCAAAAAAAAAAAAAAAAAAAAAAAAAACCGTGCCTATAATGAAGCAGCGAAGGGGCTGAGGAAATAAAGATAAAAAGAATTCTGAATAGAAAATACGAGAGAGAGAGTTGTACACTTACAGGAATCCTGTTCGTAACTATATTAACCCGGTGAAGCATCCTGTGTGTGTGTGTGTGTGTGAGAGAGAGAGAGAGTTGTACACTTACATGAATACTGGTCGTAACTATATTAACCCGTTGAAGCATCCTGTGTGTCTGTGTGTGTGTGAGAGAGAGAGAGAGAGAGAGAGAGAGAGTGAGTGACAGAGAGAGAGAGAGAGAGAGAGAGAGAGAGAAACCGGTTGGCAGCTCAATTCATGGAAGTGTTGAGGATTACTTAGGCAATTTCCGTGGAGTGCTGAGACGTGTTGGGTCTACAGTTTGTTGCACTTAACATTTTACGGATAATAGGGGGATGTGGAATGGGGTGAGAGGGAGAGGTGACAAACAAAGAAAGGGAAGGCCGCTTTGTTTGCAAATCACTGAAAGAAGATGCTGCTGTATGTCTTCGAAAGAGAGAGAGAGAGAGAGATGCACTTACATGCATGCTGGTCGTAACTATATTACCGGCTGATGCATCCGTTGAGAGAGAGAGAGAGAGAGAGAGAGAGAGAGAGAGAGAGAGAGAGAGAGAAAGTCAAGAGGCTCGCAAAGGTGCAAAATAATTATAACCGAAAATTAGAAGGGATGGAAGTTAAAGAATGCAAATTAACGAAGTAAAATAAAAATAAGTTGCAAAAGAAAGCAAACAAAACAGAAGGGAAGGACTTGACTGCATCACACACACAAACAAAAAAGGTTCCCTTAGCTAAGAAGACAAAAAAACGGCTGCAGGAACAATACACAACTCATGGGGCTGAAGAGAGAGAGAGAGAGAGAGAGAGAGAGAGAGAGAGAGAGAGAGAGAGAATAAACGTCAGAAGATAAAGTGGGGAAAAGATGAAATAACACGAGGGAGAGTTAATAAACGTGACAGAAAACAAAAACACGTCGGCGATGGCTGACGTTGCAACTGAGTTGTTTTTCTGCTTCACCTTTTAACCCTTCTGACGGCTATTATATTTCTCTGGTTCTCGGGAAGAAGAATAAGAAGAATGTATATGTACGTAATATATATATATATATATATATATATATATATATATATATATATAGATATATATATATAATAAATAATTTATATATAATATATATTAATAAGAATAAAATATATATATATATATATGTAAGTGTTTACATAATAAAAATATGGAATGTTAGTCCATATATATAAAAGTCTAAAACTAAAGAGGTCAACCAGATTGCTTGCAGGAATGTGATCAGACTAGAGACGCTAAAGATGACGTATACAATAAGTATGTAGGCTAAGATAACATGCCGTCACCTGTAGTCATTCAATTGTTTATAAACATTAGTCCAAGCTCCCTGCTTGAGACAACTACCCCGACCTATTATTCAAACGGCCTACGTGATCTGTAGCGTGTCTCATTCGATTGTGTGTTCGTATGAAACTATGTCATCTGATAGTATGTTCATATGTTCGAACTACTGTCTGTTCCTTCATAACTTGTAACAGAGATGGTAGACAGGCAGAACAGAGTTAGCTATCGTCATTAGAAGACCTGTACCTCTTTACCTAAGCTTTATCATGTAGAGGAATAGGATTAGCCATCATCATTGGCAGAAGCGATCAAGCTATCATGCGATCAGAAGACTTGTACAATCATACCTGATCTTCATCATGTAAAACTTCAGAAGAATATACTATTTTTATACCTTGTGTTTTCTACAAGAACCTCACCGAACCATGAGTTTAACACATCGTCGTAAAGATAATACCGACTTCGTAAGTGATCTACAAAACCCCAGACACTCCATTGAAGATGGAAGTGCAATACCAACCGACTTAGCGTATAGATTATCGCTAGTCTAACATTACCTCATAGGGCGCCTTATCATACAAGGCAGAGCCCTAATATTGGTGGCAGCGGACCAGAAGAACTCTACAACGTCCTACGAAGAAAAAACCAGAATAATAATTCATGTATCATAAGAAGTCAACGACGACGGAAGCAGCAGATTCGTCAAGCAACCTAGTATCATCGTTAGTGAGCGACTTCAGAAAACAACAAGATTCGTCAAGCAACTTAGTATCATTGTTTAGTGAATAACTTCAAGAAACAAAACCGACGTGTCTTTTTCCTACGACAACGCAAGCTTCGTCTCTCATTAGAATCATTCAAGAAAACATCGTTAGTGAGCGTTTCCGGCACTGCAAGAAACAAACCGAACGCGTCTGCAGCATCGGATCTTTCAAGGGCTCGAATCATCGAAACAACGCGCACGGGGGAAACTGAAGCCAAACCAGGTCATCCGCTAAATAGAGAAGGAGGACCAAGGCCGTGTGTCGTATCGGAACACCGTGACTTCCCACAAAAGCAAGCTAAGTACAATTTTTTATTCATTTGGAGTAACTTTGAGTGTTTCCTTTGCAGGTCGAATTTCGTTATTCCTGTGGCTGAAGTTACGAGACATTCTTAATCTTACTTTTTTACAGAAATTATCTACATCATTGAGATTTCGCTACTGCGAGTTTTTTATCTTTGAGTGTCTGTTTCCAGGAGTTCTACTGATATATCATAATCATATACTATGTTAATTTTATCATTTTGGGAGATATTAATCCCTTACGTAACAAATCATATTAAACAGTGAATATGCGTTTACGCAGTGGACGTCTGTATTTATACAGATGCATAGATAGGGTCGTTAAGCACCGTAGTGATTAGAAAACACACAAAAAACAAGTGGAACACCCGTACAAATCTATATAAATTAGAGGTAACACTATTTCGGGTCATGACAATAAATGCTCCTTTGCAAAGTCCCGATCGCAGTTTTAGCCTTGAGTTTTTTGAGTTATATAAAATATCGAACCTCAATGACTCAACTCAACTTTCAAAATATGGCTGGATTGCAAGGAATAACATGTCTGTAAAAAACTTTCATCAGGCTAAATGCGCTGACCAGGATCCCTCACTATTTCAAATTTTAGCAAAGAATGAAGTACAAACAGTTAATATTGAATACAGTAGAGATAACTTGTCTTATTAGTAATCGCTCAGTTCCTAATAGTTCGTCATTCATTGCTTTATACGTACCAGCAACATAATTGCTAAAAACACACAATACGTTACCGATGGTAATAAAGAGAAGGATCCTAATTATTACAAAAAGAAATAGAAACAGTAGCCCGTTCAGAATCAAACAAGCAAACTCGGTGACTGTGTCACCTAGTCAAGCGGTCAGGTTAGTCAAAAACTGCCGAAGTGTTCAAAGCATAGCAAATTCCACACAATAAGCGACTCTAGCAGAGTGGGGAAAAGCGATGTTGGTTCATACCAATATCTTTTTGAATTAAAAATGGATTTTTCCTATGAAACAAACACGACCGTATAAGAATCAGAGCAGGTTTTTCGTTTAATTTTAATACATTAAGTTATAATAATACTGGTGGATTCAGCCCGACTGTACGCGCCGTAAAAAAATTAGAATATCTAGTTTTATTTCTTTAGTACACGTATTATCCTGTATTTACGGACTCACTGTCTGTTGTTCGAACTTCCCTAATGAGAAGTCCGGATAAGCGAGCGCTTACAGATACCTCTATAGTTATAAAAAACGTTGATCTGTATGTAGTGTAATTGTAAGATCCATCTAGGGGTATACCAAATATTATCTTACATCCTGCAAAATAAGGCGTGTTTATCAAAGGAAAATCCTATAAACCTTCAAACATATTAAAATCCGTTGAACAAATGAGACAGTTAATCAAATAATAACTTATATAAAGGAACTATACATTTGTCTCATAAATCGTAACATTGTTCAAATGACCCAACAGAATTCTCCCACAACCGCAGTCGTACTTTGCACGCAAAAATCTCGAGAAGCATGCACCCTCGAATGTCTTAGTGCGTGTAAAAAGACTTTGCTGGGAAATGAAATTTTTAATCCTTCCCGACACTCTGAAATATAACGATTTCCGCGAACAAAGCCCTAAAAGTATACATATCGTGGATACGGAAGTTATAAATATCGCATTTTTTATTGTTGCTAGTTTTAATCACGCCCAACAGTCGTGGATGAATCTCTCTGATAATCTATCTAAAGTAATATCCGTAAAGTCATTCAAGCAGAGGTGATTCAGCAGAATTTTTTTTATCTTCTACCTGAATACCAGGAAGTTTCTCCACTAGCGAGTGATCTCTGGGAGAAAAACGGATGTCATTGAAAACAAAATACGGTCTAAGGACAAACATAAAGCTATATACGTACCTTCGTGTAGAACCCCAATGAAATTTCAAAATAGAGATAAATGACGAAGTTGAAATATGTTAGTAATAGGAGTCATTAGGAAATCAAATAAGCCCATATAATTTTTCCCTCAAACGTCATGCCATAAAAGATCGGACTTGGCGTATCTGCGTAGATTCTGTCGCTTAAACAAGGAAACGACTTCCGATAGTTTCCAGTGCGATGTACCGACGACATCTTATCTCTGTTAGGTTAGAATAAATTTTTTTTTCACCAACTTGGACTTACTTAAAAGCTTTTACCAGATACCATTACCTAAGTGATTGTACCTCATACTCCGTTTTCAGCACACTCAGGGGACATTATCAATTTTTACGTATGCCTCCGGCTTACGTTGCGCCCCAATTACAATATAGTGTTTGGAGACTTTTAGGGGATAACCTACATGCCTATATGGATGATCTTGTAATCTTTTCTAATACCTTAGAAGTACATTCACATAAAGTAGAGCTAGTGCTACAGAGACAGAGACAAATAATCTCAGAGTAAAATATCTAAATGTGAGTTTTTAAAAACCGAACATGTTTATCTAGGTTTTATGTGTCTGGTCAAGGTCTTAAAAGTAGTCCATGGTAAGGTGTCGGCTATTCATAACTTTCCGGTACTTATTAACGTAAAAGGGGGATACAGCACTTTTGCGCTGTAGTGGGTATTACAATCGTATGTAAATATGTAACTCTTCAATCATGACAGCTCCTTTAACAGATCTTACGAAGAAGAGCGTAGATTTATTATGGTCTGAAAAGCATCAACAGGCGTTCGATATCTTAAAAGCGGAATAATGCAGCTTACCTAACTTAAAAATCCCTGATTTAAATAAGGAATTTTTTTTTTTTATTGCAACAGACGCCTCAGACCAAGGGGTAAGAGGGGTATTACTTCAGTCATATGATAAACAGTTCTTCCCTATAGCTTTTTATTCACGTAAACTAAAGCCCTCTGAAAGTAAATATGCAGTAATAGGCAAGGAAGGGCTAGGTATCTTTAACACTAGTACATTTTAAGTTCATAATCTATGGCTATCCTGATAAAGTCCTTACTGAACATGAGTCCTTTACCGAGTTTTTCAAAGGCTTTAATCACAGTCCAAAAGGAACTCGGTGACAAATGATCATTCAGGTCTTTGGAGCCAAGTTAAGATATCTACCTGGGAAAGCAATTATCATAGCTGACGCATTATCCCGCAATCCCGCACCATACAGCAAAGAACCATTAATTGGACTAAAAGATATAGAAACATCCGTACCTATTGTTAAAACCGTATCTAAACAAGAAAATTCCTTAACCCAAGAGATCGCGAGCATTGAATATCTGGGTCGGAGCGCAGAACTGTTACAAACTGAACAAAGCAAGCGTCAACAGACATAACCCAAACAATAAACACTTCGAAACGGAAACAGGGTCAGCGGCTAAGCAAAAACAATACACACTTCGAGCAGAAACCCTAAAGCAAAAGTATACTTAAGGTATGTGTATCAAGAATAATGTAATCAAATGTAGTATATATGTAGGTCCGTGACGAGGAAAACCCGAAGAACACAGCAGATGACTAACGACCAGGTAGTAATAATAATCTCTTTCATACCAATCGTCATAAACTGTTGCATTCCGTCATCCAGGGTTCCATAGTATGTCACAGAAAGCCAAATCACTATTTTTACTGGCCTACAATGCTTACAGATATAAAAAGCACATAACTGATTGTAACACGTGTCATGAAGACAAGGGACACACTAAGACACCTGTCAGTTTAAGGGCCTATCCTGTGCCAAATCAATCCTTGAAAGAATATACGTAGAATTATTAACAGAATTACGAGTCTGACAGAGGGAATAAACACTTCTTAGTGTTAATAGTTCCTTGACACGTTATATAGAAGTAATAGCACTAAAAACAAACACCGCAATTGAGAGCATTAGGAATATTTATGAGTGCTAAATCAGTAAATATGGAATTCAACACATAATAATCTGTGACTCGGGTGGTGTAAATCAATAATAATCTCCTTAAACTCGTGTGTGAATTCCTTTCCATTAAGAAAACCAATAATATATTTTATCACCCAGAGTCAATCGGTTTGGTAGAATAACGGATAATTAAATAGGAAGTGTCAATGTCTTACGAGTTACAACTCGTGATGTTGGATCCGAACTGGATTATAGCGGTTCTCGCGGTTTTAAATACCTTTATCATTGATATCTTGTATCTATAGAATTGATGCCGCAAGTAGCCTTATACGGTACGCCGCTAGAACACTTTTCCACATATCAAAGCCAACCTATTAATTTATCAAAGATATATAAAAAAATATATAATAAATAAATAAATATAAAATAAATATGGATACAAGTGGAGTCAATATAATACACTCCGTAAGAAGTCGGAAGGGTTACAAATTATAATAATAAAAAAGGAATCACGATAATATCAATAAGCAAAACGTAACCATTAAATATCCAAATATATATGCGTAAAGATTTGAACTCTAACTTAACGCTTTAGTAATGACAAATAAGCTAAAAGTTCAAACACATATCAAAACCTACTGACATATTGTCTGTCCCGGTAATTTATATTCGTAGTCAATGAAAAAAAAAAAATTAAATAAATAAAAATAAATAAATAAAAAACTAATAATAAATAAAATAAATAAAATAAAATAAAAGAGATTTTAAAGTCAGGAAGTCTAGAAGTGAAAATGTTATCTATGGAATAATCCTATATGAATCTTATACAGGGCTAATAATATATATAGAATTTGTATGGAAACCTTTTTCATATAGTTTGAATAAGGAATATTTATTTAACATAATGCCAACATGAAACTAATATATTGTTCAATTTTGGTACTGTTGTTTTTTTTTTTTTCAGTCATTCTTCTCATGCGGGTGGAGATTAAAACACTAAAATATCATTTGAAAATACTAAAGTCGTATCTCTTACAGCAAGTAACGTAACTCTTAGCTGGCTGAGAGCAATCTCCTGCCAAGTGACGACGTCATCATTGCCGTATCAGCATTTGTTCCTTTTAACCTCAATAATCTGCTTACACAGGCTTCATCTGTGTGTCGTCTCTGCTTGCAACAGCAGATTGACTGGAGAAAGGAATGCTTAGTTCATGAACTTCACATGTGGTTCATAGGTCACATGACAGGCCACATAACATATTCTTATCCGTGTGTGTAATGCAATTAGTTAAGGACTTGTAATCATTTTAAAATTAATGAACAATATAACAAGCAAATAGAATTTCTATAACAACAAAATGAATTAATTTAATTAGAGTCATTAATTCAGCTTATGACATGGGGTAAACGGACATTTAGAATTATCAAGTTGTGGATAAGAAATATTTACTTGCAACATTAGCCTATTACAATTCAAGTAAATCACATTCATGGGAAAATGTCACATTTTCTTGGAAAACCCAAAGTTTACATAGAAATTAGTTACATAGTGGGTTTTTTTCGTTGCATCTCCTACCTATTAATAATGTTTTAAAAGTTAACCTCAGAGGATGCGCACGAGAAAATTGAATATGAAACTTTTGTTAGGGCACATAGAATCATGATTAATCTTCTCTTTGACTCTTATGTTGCCTGGCAATCTTACAAATAGCTCCATTTTCCACTTCTTTGTCTA
Organism: Macrobrachium nipponense; assembly: GCF_015104395.2. Lineage (NCBI taxonomy): Eukaryota > Metazoa > Arthropoda > Malacostraca > Decapoda > Palaemonidae > Macrobrachium > Macrobrachium nipponense. The sequence continues at coordinate 28,555,100 of NC_061103.1, read as the reverse complement.
GTAACTTACTACCAGTAATATCGAATTTTCTTTGAGATTCGTAATGATATCTATTTATTTTTTTATAATTATGGATATTTTTACAAGTCATCATAGACCTGGATAGGTTCACTCATTGTTAATGCCATGGATAAAAAAGTTTGTACAGCGGACTCTTTTGAATTCCGAAATATCAGCGAATTCATGTGGGTTACGTCTGGTCTAAATGGCTCTCTCCCCTCCCCTGTATTTGGATGTCGTCTGAATTTACTTTGCCCTTGTGACAAGTATAATTTCACTTGCAGGCTGATTAATGGAACCTGTTACAGTATCCTGCAGTACGAGAGTTTCACATAGCAACTTCAAAAAATCGTTCGTCGCTGCGGATGACTACAGTCAAGTAACAACCGCCTACAATGTGAAAGGAATTTCATGGACTTCTTCGACCGACACCGTATCTCGTCGTTAATCTCGTTTTAATGCGGAATGCTCCGGTGGCTGTGGAAATCGACTACGAATGGGACATACTTCCGACAACTACGACCCGAAGGATATTCAACTCTACTTTGCTGGCGAAGGACTCGTGCTGGGATGATCTATTCATCGCGAACGGAATCGTGTAGCTTAGGATGCAGAGAATAAGTATGAGCGCAAAATAGAACGTTGG
>NC_061103.1:28534454-28544454 GCF_015104395.2 Macrobrachium nipponense | reverse complement strand
TGCTGTTCACTTCAAAACTCCGGAAACTGGATGAGACAGCAATGAAAATTCTCGCTGTGAATATCAAAGGTAAGATCCGATTCCACGAACCTTCGCCGGTGTTCTTCTTTCTCTCGCATATAGGATTTACTCTTCTTTCCGGGTTGATTTTTTTTTTTTTTTTTTTTGGTAGGGGACGGAGAGAGGAGGGAATTATGAATAATAATCCCTTCGTTCATCCTTTTTTCCTCCACAATTAACTTTTTCCTTTTCTGCTTCTTAACACCTGCTCTGGAAAAACCAATATTAATGCCATTGTTACAGAGCACCACTTGTGCTTATGTGTGCGTCTATAATACCTTTGCGCGATGAACGCTTTAAGGTTGCCGCTCGCAGCAGCGCGCGCGTGCACACGCACAATATACGTAATTATATATATCTATATAATCATATATATAAATATATATATAATATAATATATATATATATATAAATAATATAGATTAGTTTGTTTACCTTTCTTTTGCTTCGGATTTTCTTTCGTGTTCTGTATCATATATATATATATATATATATATATATATATATATATATATATATATATATATATATATATATATATATATATATATATAATACTTTAAACTTACGGGAAACGAATGAAAAATACGAATAAAAAAAAAACTTAAAATAATATAAAAACTACTGTACAGAACATGGAGGTATAACCATGTACCAAAACTTCTTAAAAGAAAAATTCCTGTTTTTCTTCCTCCTTATAATTAGGATAATTTAAATCCGTCCAGTCACCAACAGACCCATACCAATAAATGCATATTCATAAATTCAAATTCTTTTCCCCTTTTGTTTATACCCTTCGTCCAACAGGAAACAAATTAAGTGGGAATCGGGAATATAATTCCAAGCATCAAGGATCGGCCCCATTCTCATTTGGGATTGGAATGATCAGGGTCCTACATTTCTCTAAGGATTTTAGGATGTCAGGAAGTGGATTTCGGCCCTCAGGGGAACAAATAATAGATTCAGAGAGAGAGAGAGAGAGAGAGAGAGAGAGAGAGAGAGAGAGAGAGAGAGATTTTACTGTCTCTCCCAATATCTGTAAGTAATAAGATTATATGTCAGAGGTACTACGCTTCATGAGTTAGACTGAGACCAACATTTGAACTATGTTTGAAAGGGATGTTAAAGTTTAATTCATTTTTACTGAAAACTCACCCAGCAAGCTTTAAAGAAGTGATAAAATCTACGCGTTTACGCATTCCATTTCATGCAGAAACTCACACACACACACACACACACACTCTCACGTCCGTTCATAGAAAACTGTTATGAAGAGCGTTCTACACTGGCCGGGTACACTTGTGAAAAACTCAAGGCGCACTTGTGCTAAGGCAAGTAGCCAGCGCCATGGCTTCCCTGAAAATATCCACATCTATATATCTGTTACAGTGCTGCAGTTCCACTTACGTTTCAAAGGGACTAGATTTCTTTCTTGGTATTAACCCGATATGTATCCACCTTTGTCCGGATCCAAGGTAAACTAATGTTAAATAAAGTAGACGGCCGGACGAAGATATCGTTTATTACTGTAATCTGTCGACCACACAATATAGAAACGTGTATACAATACTTGGATGCCCGTGGCGATAGTACTAAACACGGAATCCCAAGGAGCTTCCGCCATGTTTAGTAGTATGTACTATACTAGACTCACATCAACCACGCATTTGATGTCTAGGCCAGTCCCTTACGACGCTCCTGATTGGCTATTGATAAGCCAATCATAGGGCTGGAAATACTCAGTCTCTCTCGAGAGTTCACACGGGTAGGATGTAAGTTCCACCTCTCCTGAGGGATACTTTTGAAAGACGTATCCCTCAGGAGAGGTGGAAAATAGATCCTACCCATGTGAACTCTCTCGAGAGACTGAGAGTTTCCAGCCCTGTGATTGGCTTATCAGCAGCCAATCAGGAGCGTCGTACCTGGGAGAGGTGGATGCATAACGGCTTAATACCGCCTTTCATTGTTTCCAGAAGTAGCCGACTGTATTTATGTTTTCTTCAAAAACGTCTATAATCTTTTCGTCTCCGAACGTTTGTTTGGTTCTTCTTAGAATGATCAATGTTCGTTTTATAAATTAATATAATGGTGATTACGTTTGTGGTTATTGTTTTATTTAAATAATGAAGTTTATTCGAAAATGTTTGCTGACCTCATTTTATTCCTACAAGGATTCGGTGCTTGTCAAATCCGATTCTGTAACTTTCTTTTGCTTTTAAATCACGTATACGAAACTTGTCACTTCTGCCTCTTTCAACACTTCACTTATTATGCAAAGCATTCACCTCAACGACGTGAAAATTCTTATGTGTATATATCTAGGAAGCATATAAGAATTTACCGAGATTCTCGCCACGAAAATATAACTAAACAGGATGATTAAATTAGCAGTGGTTTCTGAAGATTCTCTGAATCATTACATTAACTCCAAATTGTCTTTGAAAATAGTACGTTTCAACAGATACATTAAAACGCACAAGAAATACTCAGTTTTAAATATGCCATCCATAAACAAGAAGAGAAATACTTCTAGAATTGCAAAATGAAACAAACTTCATTTTAAATTATCTGAAAATAGTGATGAAATTGGATTCATTCTATGAGGAAACCCGCCATGAATCAGACAAACAGAAAGACAGACAGATGAACAGACAGACGACGACGGACAAAAACATGACAGCCTTCCAAATCAATTTGCCTGGGTAGAAATAAAATAAATATAATTTCCGATATTTCAGTAACGAGTTGAATACGAAAAAAGACGAAAACTGAAAAACATGTCGAAGTGAAAAATATATCTCTATGAACATATCTAATTCGGAGCTACATGTGACAAAAATAGCCATGTCACAAAGAGTGTTCCGATTGAGAGAGAGAGAGAGAGAGAGAGAGAGAGAGAGAGAGAGAGAGAGAGAGAGAGAGAGAGGATGCATATGACATCTTCATTTTTAAAAGCCAAACACGAAAACCATTAAATAAAAGCAGAAAAATAATCGAGAGATATTATTTACCGTCATTCCAAGCATCTCATTAAAGAAACAGGCAATCACCGAGTAAAAAAAAAAAAAAAAAAAAAACCTTCACTACTGATTAACCTTCCGGAGACTGGCCTCATATTTCATTCAGTCACTGTGCATTTGTTTTAATCATAAGACACGAAATAAAAATGGCGAAACTAACTAACTTATTTATTCAGGTCTTTCGTCATTCCGAGTAATTAATGCAGGAGCTCGATGATGAGAATTTCGTGGTGTTTTCAAGCAGTGAAATAATAATTCATCATCAGCCTTCCTTTTTAATCATTTATACTGCTAACTGCAGTCGTAGCTCTTGGAATTGAAATTGATTTTTGTTCACTAGAATCTCTTTTGATTTGTTCTAAATAATGAATTGTCCTCCACGACCCATTTTTCATTACGTAATTTTCAGTTTTCCTCTAAATATTGAATTGACCTCCACTACCTATTTTTCATTAATTAATTTTCAAAGTTTTCCTCTAAATAATGAATTGTCCTCCACTACCCATTTTTCATTTAGTAATTTTCAGTTTTCCTCTAAATAATGAATTGCCCTCCACAACCTATTTTTCATTTTGTAATTTTCAAAGTTTTTCTCTAAATAATGAATTGTCCTCCACTACCTATTTTTCATTAATTAATTTTCAAAGTTTTCCTCTAAATAATGAATTGTCCTCCACTACCTATTTTTCATTAGGTAATTTTCAAAGTAAGTTCTAACTTTTGTGGCCCGTGACGACTAAAGCGACAAAAGTTTAAATGACGAGTTAATTTTTCTTGAAATTCAGCGAACGCAAAAGAGGCTCTCTAAAACTTCGGCTTTCATAGGTTGAAGTCTATGATCTGCTATTCAAGGTTCACAAGTTTCTCTTTTCAGCAGCATCTCTCTCTCTCTCTCTCTCTCTCTCTCTCTCTCTCTCTCTCTCTCTCTCTCATTGTCCACTGAGAATTAAATGTCATCCCGTCAGTTGGAATATATCGGACTGCATTTAAACAGTTGTTTTGTATAATAAATGAGGCAGCCTGATTTGTGAGAAAATTTCTAAACCTCGGCTGGATGTGAATGATTTCAGTCCCTCCCGTCAGCTGCGATTTTTAGCGAAATGTCGGAATATGGGCGCTTGACTTCCTGGAGGCTGCAGTCTCTCCGAAGAGCTGCTGCGGTGGCGTTGTTCAAGAGATTCAGAATGATCTACGAAGCAAATAAAGTTTTATACTATGTTGGTCATCTGTTCCTCTTCCCTGAGAGAATTCTTGCTGTTCCTTACTATTAATAGTTCCTTGTTGGACGAGTGGTTTTCGCGCTCGGCTACCAATCCGTGGTCCGAAGTTCGAATCCCGGCTCGGCCAACGCGGAATCAGAGGAATTTATTTCTAGTGATAGAAATTCATTTCTCGATATAGTGTGGTTCGGATCCCACAATAAGCTGTAGGTCCCGTTGCTGGGTGACCAATTGGTTCCTAGCGACGTAAAAATATCTAATCCTTCGGGCCAGCCCTAGGAGAGCTGTTAATCAGCTCAGTGGTCTCGTTAAACTAAGATATACTTAACTTAACTTACTATTAATGAAGGCAATTATTTTTTCAATTAATAATACCTTTGCATTGTCTTGAAAGGAAGTTCCATACGCTCTTTAATTGTATATTGTTATGACTTCTCACCATTCCTCGTAGTTAGAGGTACAATGGATGGGTAAGTTTTCCAGATCATCTCTCTCACCTTTATTAAGGATGGACAATGGCTGAATGCGATGGCCGAATATTCCTTGAGCTATGGTATCTTTCAACATTAGTGGATTTAAGGTGATCATTTCTTGCTGTACACAGATACCGAGGAAATAAAGGCGAAATTTTAACGTTCATTTGCTGTGAGTCTTAAGGCGAATTTTAGAGAATAGGTAAAGTTTTTGTTCAAAGGTGATGGTGATGAATATCCTATCGATTTACCTGTCATAACTGGCCGGTTTGAGGTGCCCAGGAAAAGCTAAGTTATCATATGGTTTCTTATAAAGCGGCTGTCTCCACGGCTATAAAAACCAAACGGAGTACAAATCCAGTCCGATTATAAATAAAAATTCATATAAAGAATTTATATTGTTTGCTGCCAAACAATCCATATTCACTAGTTGAACGCGTAGTTCCTCCTTGGACGAGTGGGTTACGTGCTCGCCTACCGATTTGGTAGTCCGAAGTTCGTTCTCCGCTCACCCAACGTGGAACCAGAGGAATTTATTTATGGTGATTAGAAATTGATTTCTAGCTATAATATGGTTCGGACCCCACATTAAGTTGTAGGTCCCGTTGCCAAGTAACCAATTGGTTCCTAGCCACGTAAAAATATCTAATCCTTCGGGCCAGCCCTAGGAGAGCTGTAAAGCTTGCCGCACACTGAGCCCGAACGGACGCGCCCGAACAGAACCGAAACGTCCGATAGAAATCGAAAGCATGCATTCTTACCTGACTGCGCACACTGGGCCAGAACAGAACGGAACCGACGCAGTGTTCTTTGAAAGATATTTTTTCTGAAGCGTCGGTGGCGTCTGACAGGCTGCGCATGCGCAGAACGACTGCAGCGGTGGTTTTGGAGAGGGTTGCTGAGGAATTCGGAGGTTAGTGTGATAGCAACAATTTGGTTTGTGTTTGTTACTATAATAATTGTTTTCACAAAAGGAATTATTGTGAACATTCATTAAGTATGTAACAATAAATATTGTTGAAAGCATGCAAAACAGTGTGCCTACGGAAAGTTATTTTGGTTTTTATTGTTAACTGTAATAATTGTTTTCACAAAAGGAATTATTGTAAACAATTAATAAAGTGTATAACATTAAATATTATTTGAACTCTAACTTTTTATTACATACCTGAGTGTAACAGCTAGCCGTTCCTCTGTTGAAATACAGCTTCTTAAGATTGTATCTTATTTGCATATGTCTGCTTCTATATGTAATAGTAGTTCACAAAATTTTTCGTAGCTCATACGGAAATATTGGAAGAACTTTATGTGGTCCCGTTTTAAATGTGGGAATAATGTTTTATATTCCCCTTCTCCCTCCCTTGATTGGCATATATTATGTATCCACATAATTTGTCGATTATAATGCAGAACACATGACCTTCTACTACCAAGTACCAACTGGCTGCGTCGGTTCCGTTCTGTGGCTTCTGGCTCAGTGTGCGCACTGGACGTCGTTTCTGTTCTGTTCTGAGGCTTCGGTGGCTTCGGCGGCGGTTCCGTTCCGGCTCAGTGTGCGGCAAGCTTTAATCAGCTCAGTGGTCTGGGTAAACTAAGATATACTCAACTAGTTGAACGCACAAGGTACTGTTTCTGCGTTGGATCTGGCGCTCTTTAATGAGAAACGTGACAAAAGTTCACGAAAGTCAGTACATTTATGAGAGTTAGCCAGTGAAGTTATGTTCCGCTTAAAATAAGCTGTGATATAATCATAACGAGTTCTGATTAATTTTTCGAAGATTTGATATAATTACACAGTCAGAATAATGATTTCATCAATATCATCCCAAAGTTACCTGTATTGCAATGCAAATATATTCACAGTGGTATATATTTAATCCCATCATTAACGTTAATTATGCTATGAAAATGTTAGTGTTTATTCCGGATAAACTTGAAATCGAGGCCAAGGGAATTTGCCACTGCAATAACATTAAATGAACAAACACCCACGGCAGGATAATATAAACCATATCCCCTTTTACGTAATCAAGGGCATTATAAACAGAGGGCAAACGCATAAGCAGCCGAGGGATACTTTTTATCTCTTTATCTATTTGTTAATTTATTTTTCCTTTTTTTTAATAAGTAGGATGTTATCTGTCTGTATTTCCCTTGACTTCTTACTTCTTTCTAATGGACACCATATTCTTTGGAAGCTTGAATTTCAAGTCAATGGCCCCTGTAGGGTTGTTCCATATGAATAGGTTTTATCTACTGAATAATAATAATAATAATAATAATAATAATAATAATAATAATAATAATAATAACCAAGCCGAAGAATTCTCAGAATGCAATAACATATCGGTAATCAGTTTATGGTTGTAAATCCGGGACAGTTTGGAAGGTCAGGTCAAATACGTGATGGTGTTTAGGTAACAGGGGTCACATAATTAGTCTGTGGCTAAGTATGCTCTGACCGATTTTGAATTTTGTAAGTTTAGCGCTTGCTGTGAAAATATTTCGCATGTTATATATTTTTTCCTTTATTATTTGTTGTGAAATCATTGTGCATGATATAATGATGTTTTTCTTTTATTCTTTGTCATGAAAATATTTTGCATGTTGTAAATATGTTTTTCTTTTATTCTTTGTTGTGGAAATATTTTGTACAAGTTATATAGATGTTTTTCTTTTAGTGTTTGCCACAAAAATATTTTTCATTTTACAAAGATGTACTTTTACTGTTTACCGCTAAGTATTTTGCACGTTATAAAGATTTTTTGTCTTGTTTGTTGTCAAATACTTCTGCATAATATAAAACTTGTTTTTGCTGTCATTAATCATACCTTGTAGAGCTAGCAAAAGCAAAGAGGCCATTGGCACATCTCTGTAACTTCTCCTTTCTTAAGAAAATCGTAGCTTTTCCCCTCTTCAAATAAAAATCACCATTTTTGTGCAGTTTCATAAATGAACAGAAATCCTATTAGCCTAAATAACAGCGCTCTTGATATACTCAACTAGTTGAACGCACAAGGTACTGTTTCTGCGTTGGATCTGGCGCTCTTTGATGAGAAATGGGACAAAAGTTCACGAAAGTCAGTTTATTTATGAGAGTTAGCCAGTGAAGTTATTTTCCGCTTAAAATAAGCTCTGATGTAATCATAACGAGTTCTGATTAATTTTTCGATGATTTAATATAATTACACAGTCAGAATTATGATTTCATCAATATCATCCCAAAGTTACTTGTGTCGCAATGCAAATATGTTCACAGTGGTATATATTTAATCCATCATTAACGTTAATTACGCTATGAAAATGTTAGTGTTTATTCCGGATAAACTCGAAATCGAGGCCAAGGGAATTTGCCACTGCAATAACATTAAATGAACAAACACCCACGGCAGGATAATATAAACCATATCCCCTTTTACGTAATCAAGGGTATTATAAACAGAGGGCAAATGCATAAGCAGCCGAGGGATACTTTTTATCTCTTTATCTATTTGTTAATTTATTTTTCCTTTTTTTTAATAAGTGGGATGTTATCTGTCTGTATTTCCCTTGACTTCTTACTTCTTTCTAATGGACACCATATTCTTTGGAAGCTTGAATTTCAAGTCAATGGCCCCTGTGGGGTTGTTCCATATGAATAGGTTTTACCTGCTGAATAATAATAATAATAATAATAATAATAATAATAATAATAATAATAATAATAATAATATTAATAATAAAAATAATAACCAAGACGAAGAATTCTCAGAATGCAATAACACATCGGTAATCAGTTTATGGTTGTAAGAATCCGGGATAGCTTGGAAGGTCAAGGTCAGGTCAAATACGTGATGGTGTTTAGGTAACAGGGGTCACATAATTAGTCTGTAGCTAAGTATGCTCTGACCGATTTTGAATTTTGTAAGTTTAGCGCTTGCTGTGAAAATATTTCGCATGTTATATATTTTTTCCTTTATTATTTGTTGGGAAAATATTGTGCATGATATAAAGACGTTTTTCTTTTATTCTTTGACATGAAAATATTTCGCATGTTGTAAATATGTTTTTCTTTTATTCTTTGTTGTGGAAATATTTTGTACATATTATATAGATGTTTTTCTTTTAGGGTTTGCTACAAAAATATTTTTCATGTTACAAAGATGTTGTATTTTTACTGTTTACCGCTAAGTATTTTGCACGTTATAGAGAGTTTTTGTCTTGTTTGTTGTCAAATACTTCTGCATAATATAAAACTTGTTTTTGCTGTCATTAATCATACTTTGTAGAGCTAGCAAGAGCCAAGAGGCCCTTGGCACATCTCCGTAACTTCTCCTTTCTTAAAAAAATCGTAGCTTTTCCCCTCTTCAAATAAAAATCACCATTTTTTGTGGAGTTTCATAAATTAACAGAAATCTTATTAGCTTAAATAACAGTGCTCTTGAAGACTGCGAGAGAGAATCCAAACTCTGTGGTTTACTTGCGAATACATTTAGTTGTGGCTAATTACTGCAGTCTTCTGCGATTGTCACTTTTCAATGTATGCTCAAAGGAAATGATCTCTGACAAGAACAGGAATATGCTGCACCATTTAGGGTGGGCAATCTTCGTTCCCCTTTAAGCACTATTAATATCCATATCAATAATTATAATTATCTTTGGGAGGTGATGCGATTATTTCTTCAAAAGCACTTCATTCAAATTTTAAATAGTAATTCATGTCATCAAAACTAAAGTTTTCCTTTCAATAAGTGAGACATTTTGCTTTTGAATAAATTGGAAAGTTTTCTTTTCAATAAATGGGAAATATTTCTTTTGCATAAATGGAAAATTTTGAATGAAACGATTTCCTGCCACCGAACAGTAGTGTTACGTAGTGATACCAAATTTGCCGGAAATAAAAAAAAAGTAAAAAGGAAAATTTGTGTGTAAATGCCATACAAAATGGAAATACGTAAATTCAATGTCAAATAGGAATGACCATCATTTTGGAATGATATAAATATTTATTCACATTCCCAGCTTTGCTGCTCTGTGACTTGGAAAATTTGAATAAATTATTCAGTTAGTTTGTCACTGAATAAATTCACAATTCTTGATGGCCAGCGACCACATAATTTCATATATATATATATATAAATGTTCGCTTGTTCAAAATCTTAAAGCTCCGAAAGTTCTTCACCGATTTCTTTGAAATTTCGACACAACAATGCATTCAAATACGCGCGTGTTTTTATAATGGGGTTTC
>NC_061103.1:28481954-28531954 GCF_015104395.2 Macrobrachium nipponense | reverse complement strand
AAAAGTCTTTGTTCTATATTTTTATTACATAGAAAATATATTCTTAATATGTATTGGGGATATTTTTTTTAACATTGTTATTATTATTATTATTATTATTATTATTATTTTATTATTATTATTATTTATTTATTTTTTTTTTTTGCTCTATCACAGTCCTCCAATTCGACTGGGTGGTATTTATAGTGTGGGGTTCCGGGTTGCATCCTGCCTCCTTAGGAGTCCATCACTTTTCTTACTATGTGTGCCGTTTCTAGGATCACACTCTTCTGCATGAGTCCTGGAGCTACTTCAGCCTCTTGACCAATCTTCTTCCATATCCTCTCTCCGTCGGGTTGCTTCTGATGTAGCATCTCCATATTTCCTTATTTTCTTCTCTTGTCCATTTCAATGTGGCGCCGTGGAGGAGTGGGTTAGGCCGTCAATAGACTTAAGTCAAGTTAAGCAACATTGGGGCTGGTCAGTCGTTGGATGGGTGACCGCTCTCATCGGCGTTGATTCCTTGGGAAAGGATCTTTACCATAATTTCCTCAGTCTACTCAGCTGTAAATGAGTACCTATCCCAGATGGGGTAGGGTCCAGCTATGGGTTAAATAGCAAAACTCAGCAATAATGGAAAGAAATGAAGGAATAAACGACAACGACGTAAATGGAACCTTTGGCAACAGAGGAGCTTCGTATTGCAACCAGGTATTCAACCCAATTGAAGGGGAAGACGGTCAGGTACTTGTAGGTCGTCATCCAGCAACTGATCACCACAACGACAGTAATTATTATTATTATTATTATTATTATTATTATTATTATTATTATTATTATTATTACTTAGATGATGAAACCTATTCATTTGGAACAAACAGAGGCCACTGGCTTGAAATTCAAGCTTCCAAAGAATATGGCGCTCATTAGGAAGAAGTAAAACGATGTCAGAGGAAATAAAGATAGAAGAAACCTCACTTCTTAAAAGAAAATATATATAAATTAACAAATGGCAAATTGATACAAATGAACTAAAATGAATTGAGAATAATATTAGGATGGTAATGTACTGCACCTTCGCTTGAAATATGGAAGTTCCAGTTACACGACTTCCTCTGGGAGACAGTTCCAGAGTTCAACGGTGTGAGGAATAAAGGACCCCTGGAACTGAGAAGTTCGACAGAGAGGCACATTTATGCCATACTGGTGCTGCTGTTCAACGAATCTGGTTGCTCTCTCTCTCTCTCTCTCTCCGCAGATAAAGGGAATCAGGGATCAACTGTGAATGAGAAAGATCTCTGTTGAAATACAACTTTTAAAGAGTTCTCAATCAAGGAGGGTATCTTAAGGTAGCTCGCTTCATGACAAATTAAATTCTGCTTGGGAAACCGAGTAGGGAAACTGAGTTATGATTTCCCCTGAGAGTTCTCAAGGTACAAGGGTCTTATTGCTTTTTGGCGGTTTCTTTTTCTTGATTTGATTATAATCGAGATGTGGAAATGATTTTATATTTTTTCTTTTATTAGACTTTACGAATGGCACCTCTCCACCCAATAACAATTCAGTATGAAATTTTATCCTCAAAAGTAACCACCCATTGGTTACATCCGTAATCAATGGTTACTGATTTACAGAAATTAGCAATACAGCAGAGAATTTCATAAGAAATAAATATGATCGTGGATGATTTGAGAGGGTATATTCTTTCATTGCAAATCTGTCTGTCTGTCTGTCTGTCTGTCTCTTCTCTCTCTCTCTCTCTCTCTCTCTCTTTGAGTTTTAAACAACGATAAAATAGTGATAGGTCAAATTCGCATTACTGGCATTACTGAAATTTCAGAGGATAAAGGATATGTATTCCTTAAAACTAAGGGTTTTAAGATACACACACACCCACACATATATATATACTTACATATATATATATATATATATATATATATATATATATATATATATATATATATATATACATATATATGTGTGTGTGAGTGTGTGTGCGTGTGTCCAATTTGAGAGAAGGAATATACAGGCTAGCGACGGAATAACAATTTATTCCAACGCATCGTAATACCTAATGACATAAATACAGTAAACGTTCGATGTGATATGCATCAACACGAGAACAATGGACAATGCATATAATGAATACAATGATGAACTGTCGACCCTTATTTCGAATTGTATTTCTATCCCTTGACAAAGAACAACAGTATCAGAAGCACATTACCATGTCATTGATGCAGGAACGAATCCTCAAAGGAATTAAAAAAACTGGATATGCAGTCCATTAGGATATGGCCAAGCTCCGAGGATAAGCCGACGTTAGTCTTCATAAAAATAGGACCTAAAACTGGTATAAGTTCGATGCGATTATCTTCCTTATCGCTGATGTTTCAATGATCTTTTAAAATGGAAGTAAAGAAGATGGAGCAATTGTTGTTGGCGCCGGTGATAGAGGAACAGAAATAGCTGATGGAGAAAATGAAATAAAGTTAAGTAATACGATTAAAGGAAGGTTGGGTATACCTTAGTTTAACCAGACCACTGATCTGATTAACAGCTCTCCTACGGCTGGCTCGAAGGATAGGATAATTCTACGTGGCTGGGAACTAATCGGTTACCTAGCAACGGAACCTACAGCTTATTGTGGAATCCGAACTACATTATATAGAGAAATTAATTTCTAATCACCAGAAATAAATTCCTCTGATTCCACGTAGGCAGAGCAGGGAATCGAACTCAGGAATACCGAATTTTTTGGGGACCACGTAAACCACTCGTCTAACGAGGAACTACGGTTAAGGTATTGAAATCTCGGCGACACCTTTGAAAGAATAGTCTCCTGGGAGACTAAAGAGATTCTTTCTTTCTTTCTTTAAATCTTCAGCTGAAAACCGTCACGATCAGCGACAACAGACTCTAACTAAACCCAAGAGGACTCCAAAGCGAAAGCAGCCATCGGGGAGAGAAAAGTCACAGGAAAACACCACAAATAAATGCATAAGAGGGAACAGAACACAAAAGTCGCACGCTTGAAATTTAAGAAGTCAACTGGAAGCTTTTTACATATCTGGAGATCAGAACATTAAAACAGCACTACGCAAATTATTGTACATTTTAGTTGTCATTCTGGAAGGATTGTTGAACCAAGTCTCCTTTATGGAAGTGAATTTTAAATGTTGAAGGCATGCGAGAAAAGGAGGGGTGAAATTGTAAGATGATATATTTACAGAGAATGTGATGTAACAAAGGAAAAGGCTAAAAAGGCTTTAGAGTAGTAAAGACGACAGAAAATGGTGAGAAGGCCCATTATGCAGAGTAAAGAAGCATATATGGGAAAAAAAGTGAAATATATATATATATATATATATATATATATATATATATATATATATATATATATATATATATATATGTGTGTGTGTGTGTGTGTGTGTGTGTGTATGTATATATATATATATATATATATATATATATATATATATATATATATATATATATATATATATATATATATATATGTGTGTATGTACGTATATATATATATATATATATATATATATATATATATATATATATATATATATATATATATATATACATATCTCTTTGCGAAAAAACCTGTTAAAATAAATACAAAAATAGGTCTGACATACTGATTATATCCTAATTCGTATGGATTACAAACTAATGAGGTGATTTGCCTATGAAAAAGTTTTGCATTTAATGAAAGGAAAAACAAAATGATCATAACTGAGAGGCAAAAGAGGACACGAGATCTGTAGAGTCTTAGATTAGTTTTATGGCGATAAAGCCACTCCAGGGAGCTATTGTGAAGACAAATGATTTTTATGAATAATTCTTTTGTGTGACCTCTAGACGTCTTATGAAGATGCTAATTATTTCTATTTATTTTGCTCTTATGATTCCACGGCTGGTAACGGAGACATATATAACCTGGTGTGGATTAATTCTGAAAATGCAAACGATATTAGTAATGCCAAGTTAAAAATTATTGGCCATATTTTATCTAAGATAACAAAAGGGGAGAAAGTTGTGTGTGTGTGTGTGTGTGTGTGTGTGTGTGTGTGTGTGTGTGCGCGCACGCAAAAGCCCGTGGTGGGTAGGAGGTGATGGTGGGCAATAAATAAACACAATCATACTAACTGATAATAAAATCTATTTAACATAGAAACAATCATGTCAGCAACACGCGTAAGTTTCCTGGCATTTTTACAGTTATCAATTTTTTTTTTCAGGATAGCAAGAAATAACTAAACGGCTTTTCTGAATAAAATTCACAAATATGTATATGTATACATTTCCATTATGACAGAATGAGTTTTATCGTTGTTTTACGGTGACCAACGTAACTGTAACTGAAGGATTTCTTTAAAAGTCAACAGAAAGTGCTTGAATCACGATTAAAATAAAACTTTTGGGAAAAATAATTATAAAATTAGAGATAGGAAACATAACTATCTTTCCACAATTCTAGTCATTTTTGTTTACATGTTTCTATATAATAATAATAATAATAATAATAATAATAATAATAATAATAATAATAATAATAATAATAATAATAATAATAATAATAATAATATGTTTTATAGAAATTATTGCTGCATTTATTTTATAGAGGTTCTCTATTTTTCTAATTATGGTTATAGAGAAGAACCTCAATAAAATTAATGTAGCTGATTTTGCAATAATTTTTCATAAAACATCTTTAAAAGAGGGTTTACTTCCAGCATAATAATAATAATAATAATAATAATAATAACAATAGAAGATGTAAAACAGAGGCTTAAGGCCCAAGCACACAAGATCCAACGGTACATGAACAGGAATAAGGGATACCAACAGAACAAACTATTCGGAACCAACCAGAAAAGACTATACAGCCAACTAAGAGGGGAAGACAACCACCCAGAAATTCCTGAAGCCGAACCAAGTAAGAGACTCTGGGAAAACATATGGAGCAATCCGGTATCACACAACAAACATGCAACATGGCTCCAGGAAGTCAAGGAAGAAGAAACAGGGAGAATAAAACAAAGATTCACAGAGATCACGACAGACACAGTCAGACACCAACTAAAGAAAAAATGCCAAACTGGAAAGCCCCAGGTCCCGATTGAAGTTCCATGGATACTGGCTTAAAAACTTCAAGGCCCTACACCCACGAATAGCAGAACACTCCAGCATTGTATCTCAAATCACCAAGCACCCAAATGGATGACCACAGGAAGAACATCCTTAGTACAAAAAGACAAGAGTAAGGGAAATATAGCCAGTAACTACAGGCCTATCACCTGCCTACCAATAATGTGGAAGTTACTAACAGGTATCATCAGTGAAAGGCTATACAACTACCTAGAGGAGACAAACACCATCCCCCACCAACAGAAAGGCTGCAGAAGGAAGTGTAGGGGCACAAAAGACCAGCTCCTGATAGACAAAATGGTAATGAAGAACAGCAGGAGAAGGAAAACCAACCTAAGCATGGCATGGATAGACTATAAGAAAGCCTTCGACATGATACCACACATGGCTAATAGAATGCCTGAAAATATATGGGCAGAGGAAAATACCATCAGCTTCCTCAAAAATACAAATGCGCAACTGGAATACAATACTTACAAGCTCTGGAATAAGACTAGCAGAG
This sequence comes from Macrobrachium nipponense, assembly GCF_015104395.2. Taxonomy (NCBI): domain Eukaryota; kingdom Metazoa; phylum Arthropoda; class Malacostraca; order Decapoda; family Palaemonidae; genus Macrobrachium; species Macrobrachium nipponense. Next base: position 28,526,301 of record NC_061103.1, on the reverse strand, counting down.
GTTAATATCAGGAGGAGGGATCTTCCAGGGCGACTCACTGTCCCCACTACTCTTCGTAGTAGCCATGATTCCATGACAAAAGTACTACAGAAGATGGATGCCGGGTACCAACTCAAGAAAAGAGGCAATAAAATCAACCATCTGATGTTCATGGACGACATCAAGCTGTATGGTAAGAGCATCAAGGAAATAGATACCCTAATCCAGACTGTAAGGATTGTATCTGGGGACATCAGAATGGAGTTTGGAATAGAAAAATGCGCCTTAGTCAACATACAAAAAGGCAAAGTAACGAGAACTGAAGGGATAAAAAAAGCTACCAGATGGGAGCAACATCAAACACATAGATGAGACAGGATACAAATACCTGGGAATAATGGAAGGAGGAGATATAAAACACCAAGAGATGAAGGACACGATCAGGAAAGAATATATGCAGAGACTCAAGGCGATACTCAAGTCAAACTCAACGCCGGAAACATGATAAAAGCCATAAACACTTGGGCAGTGCCAGTAATCAGATACAGCGCAGGAATAGTGGAATGGACGAAGGCAGAACTCCGCACATAGATCAGAAAACCAGGAAACAAATGACAATACACAAAGCACTACACCCAAGAGCAAATACGGACAGACTGTACATAACACGAAAGGAAGGAGGGAGAGGACTACTAAGTATAGAGGACTGCGTCAACATTGAAAACAGAGCACTGGGGCAATATCTGAAAACCAGTGAAGACGAGTGGCTAAAGAGTGCATGGGGGGAAGAAGGACTAATAAAAGTAGACGAAGACCCAGAAATATACAGAGACAGGAGAAAGACAGAAAGAACAGAGGACTGGCACAACAAACCAATGCACGGACAATACATGAGACAGACTAAAGAACTAGCCAGCGATGACAATTGGCAATGGCTACAGAGGGGAGAGCTAAAGAAGGAAACTGAAGGAATGATAACAGCGGCACAAGATCAGGCCCTAAGAACCAGATATGTTCAAAGTACGATAGACGGAAATAACATCTCTCCCATATGTAGGAAGTGCAATACGAAAAATGAAACCATAAACCACATAGCAAGTGAATGCCCGGCACTTGCACAGAACCAGTACAAAAAGAGGCATGATTCAGTGGCAAAAGCCCTCCACTGGAGCCTGTGCAAGAAACATCAGCTACCTTGCAGTAATAAGTGGTGCGAGCACCAACCTGAGGGAGTGATAGAAAACGATCAGGCAAAGATCCTCTGGACTATGGTATCAGGACGGATAGGGTGATACGGGCGGCAAAATAGACCAGACGTGACGTTGATTGACAAAGTCAAGAAGAAAGTATCACTCATTGATGTCGCAATACCATGGGACACCAGAGTTGAAGAGAAAGAGAGGAAAAAATGGATAAGTATCAAGATCTGAAAATAGAAATAAGAAGGATATGGATATGCCAGTGGAAACGTACCATAAATCAGAGGAGCACTAGGCACGATCCCAAGATCCCTGAAAAGGAATCTAGAAAAACTAGAGGCTGAAGTAGCTCCAGGTCTCATGCAGAGAGTGTGATCCTAGAAAACGGCACACATAGTAAGAAAAGTGAATGGACTCCTAAGGAGGCAGGATGCAACCCGGAACCCCACACTATAAATACCACCCAGTCGAATTGGAGGACTGATAGAGCAAAAAAAAAAAAAAAAATAATAATAATAAAACCCCCCAAATTTTTTTGTGGGGAAAGATTTAGAAAGCAAAAGAAAGTAGGCTTCCAGGCCCCCACGGAGACATGGTAAAAGTTACAAGCAACGCCATCATTGACGTCACAACTAACAAGTTCTATACAAAACAATAAATCAGTTTTTAAGCAAAACAAAGACGCTCTCTAGATTTAGGGAAGCAACACGAATGATCCCAGTGATTTTACATCGATCATTTTTTAAAGAGAAGTTAAATCAGCAATTCCACGTTGGCGAGTATTATGTAGTTGCCAGTTCTTGAAAACAGGGAATAAAAGACCTTGCTTTGACTACAGAGCAACGTCTGTGACCAGCATAAAACAGTTAAATAAAGGAACTTTTGCAAATTCGTTTTACCAAGTGAGACAGATATCAGGATTAGATAGATATCATTTGTACTGAAATAATCTTTGAAAGAATAAGATGAAAAACGAGAATCATTATTATTTAAGAGTTCGTCATAAACAAAGGTCGATAACTTATCACATATATTTCACAAACAAGTCGACAACAAGTCAACGACCGTAATTGGAAAACGAATCTTTGGACTGGATAAGTCGTTAACATGTATCCAACTTGTTTGTGATGTGTGGATGTGCAGCAAGTTACTGACGTGTTTGTTACATGTTTCGCAAAGTGTGGACACTCCCTAAATTGTGGTAATTGGAATTGGAATATGGAATTTAGGCCAAAGGACAAGCGCTGGGACCTATGAGGTCATTTACCGCTGAAAGGGGAATTGACAATAAGAAACTTTGGAAGGTATAACAGGAAGAAAACCTCATACCTGCTCTGTGATTCAATTTTTAGGAGAGAATGGAAAGTAAGATGGAAGACAGAATATGAACGGAGGTTCAGTGAAAGGAATGCAATAGGTTGCAGATAGGGGCCTTAAGTGATGCCTACAGTGCACCACGTGAGATGCATTGGCGTCACTAACCCCCTACGGAAAAAATGTGGTAATGGTTAAAATGGAGAAAGATCTGTTTAAAGGGGTTTCATCATTCCCTGCAACTTTAAAGGAAGTATAGCAAGAGTTATCAAGAAAAAGGCTCATACTTAAATTAATTGGAATTAATAGATAATTCAATGTACAAATTCCGACATAAGACCTCTTACTGGGGTCGTTCACCTATTACGTGAATACAGGTGATGGCATCAGGTCATCAGAAAATGGATTAATTAGCCACAAATTACCTTTCCAAATTTTTGGACCAGAGTCATTACGGGCACGACGATTGAATTTATCTATATTCATTATCAATTAATACATTGAACGATAATTATTCCTCATAATTAGAACTATAAAGAGCTCATCGACAAAGACATATTGCATGTGAGCCTTTACTAAAGTGTAGGCGTTCAAATACTAAAGTTTTTTTTGTACGTTGAATTACATGTCACACCCTTCCTCTCGGGAGTGTCTCTATTCATATCAGGGACCTCAAAAAATATGGATTAGACAATGACATCTGTCATTTTCGGTTATTTTTACATCACCCTCTTCCCACCCCTTTTTAACAACATTCCCCCCCCCCCCCCCCCGCCCCCTCTTTTCCTATCGGGGCTGAACTTAGACTTAAAAAGCATCGGCAGTGTCACTATCCCGCTCTGCCACCTCAAAAACAATGAATTAGACACTATCGTCTAACGTTGTCGGTTATTTTTATATGTCACCCCATCCCACCCCCTTCTCACTGCGATTAAAGGTAATGAAAAAAAAAGTTAATATAAAAATCCAAACTCCCTACTTATTATAATTTCTTTTCTCTCTCTCTCTCTCTCTCTCTCTCTCTCTCTCTCTCATGTTTTCATAGCATCGCTATCCACCCATTCCAGTTCAAGTCTTGGGTCTTGCCACGCCAGTGTAGGAAACCCACCGAACATTTGCAATTCCTGACTCCTGAGGAAGTGAGAGACGCGAGTCTCCGAGATCAGCTGTTTTGAAAAGGTAGTGGTGGGAGTCAGTAGTCAGTCTTTGCTCCCCTACAGGAACCGAGTCTGCTGAATGATTCAAATCAACCATTAACTGGGGACACGGCTTCTCCATCGCGAATATAAAAGAGCCGTTATTCGGAGTGTCTCCCGTGAGGTTTAGAGCATATCAGGACGAGCGTCTCAAAACAAAACAAAAAAGGGACGGGGTAGAGAGAGAGAGAGAGAGAGAGAGGGTAGGGGGGAAGGACAATGGCATCATCCACTGTTACAGGAATGAATAAAAGACGGAAATCAATCGAAGTTAAGGGGATAGAATATAAGCATCGAGTGGGATGTACGGAGAGGCTTTGATCATTCTTTATATATATATATATATATATATATATATATATATATATATATATATATATATATTGTATATAACATATAATTATATATTATACCTAATAACACTTTTATCAATCTCAGCGCTACAGCCCATAAGATTTTTGTCAGTAAATGTCTTCGCTACCCAAGTTTCTTACTTAGCCTTGACCAACTTCGCAGAGGAACAATGATCAACTGATACTATCGTTTCGTAAGAAATCATACCTCGCACAATTACTCTTGTCATCGATAACTTCATAATCAACAACTGTGATAATGATGAGGCGGAGAAAGAAAACTATGATGATGCTGATGGTGGTAGGTTTTAATTGTTAAGCTTATCTCTAAAAATCATTTTTATCTCTTGAATGTCGTAATGACTGCAAATGACTGGATTGTTTTTATGTAACTTCCAATCACGTTATGTATGCGAAAAATCTTCATAAATTGAAATTCCACAGAAATGTAATATATTATTTTGCTTCGTCCGAGCATTTAAGCTTGCAGCCAAAGGCAAAAGTAATCTATTCTGTTTTTACAAGAGAAAAAATAATTATAAAAAAACGGAAGAAATAATTCATCTACGTCGGTATTTTTCCACTGGCCCTTGGGGATATGGAGCAATATTATTCAGAAGGATAGCTTTCGGAAAATCATTTGAAGCAACAGGATTCCCAAAAGGACATAAACTGCACTTCAGGCATACAGAGACATGTTTGCAAATGATGCATCATATCTCTTGATGTCAATCATCATTTGGGAAAAGAGAATTCAATGCTTTATTTTCCGACTAACTGAAAATCTATCTGTTATGGAAGGAATACTTTTGCTGAATAAATTTCGCTCAAACGCTCAAAATTTTACATTTTGATTAAGAATGCATGCTCGCATCATCAGGGCCATTTTTCACAAATATAAAAATAGGAGAAAATAAAATAACCTCATGAAATAATTCATTAACGTTTATAAGAACTACCTTTGTATGCATGGACATTTTTGAAATTGCAAATGGATTGTTGGAGAGAGAGAGAGAGAGAGAGAGAGAGAGAGAGAGAGAGAGAGAGAGAGAGATCAAACTGAACGTGCGAGTGAAGACCTTGAATGTCGTCAACCACTTTCACCACACAAGCTTTCATTGTTAAGGAGATTAAATATTCATTTCTAAGACATGACCCATCCAGCAACCCACCAAAATTGCTCGCAGATTGATTGTTTTAGAATCAATTTGGAAGCACCGTCACCAAAGAAACTCCGGGGGACCTTAAAGAAAAATTTTCTTGGGAATGTTTATTGTGTGCTTGTGAGAGTCTTTCTGTTATCAGAGGTACTTACGAGATATCTCCAACAATATTTGATAACAATGCCTGTGAATACGCGGGCTTTGAAAATACCTAATGATACCACACCACCTTAATAATAGAGAAGAATGTCTAACCAATTGTCCTGGAAAAGTATCCATTTCCAATAAAACAACCACCTGCATTGATCACTTTACATATGCCTGTATTGAGTCCTTATCAATTCACGTTGACTCTGTAGTCAGCTACAAAGCTGAGTTTATGTGTAGCTGAAACTGTAGTGACTAGAAGATGACACGATAAGTTTTTATGAATTAAAAACTTTAATATAAAAAAATATTCAAAATAAGGCCATGAGTTAAAATATGAAAGCGAAATCTGTTATAATTCCGAGAAGCTTAGTGTAATACTGAAATTAATATGACCCTATTCTTAATTTTTCTCATTTTGACTTGATGGCGTTGAGTCTTTACAAATGAATTAAGGGTAATGATTTCTACTGACCGCTGACCTAATACCACACTGCAAGTTCTACTGATAAGACTTTTTTTCGCTCCTTTCATGATGTCAAAATTACTGTTGCATTGTATGTGCAATTATAATATAGTGACGCCTAAGATACACTTCTATACAGTAATACCATTTGACACTGAATTTGCTATAATCTATAGCAGACCTTATGTTAACAGGGTACCGGTCACTGGACTTATAACCTAAGAGATATTTACTGGAATTAGTCTTTAGAATCTTCTTCCTACGTGATCGAATATTTACTTTCATTCTCCACAAACATCAAATGTTTCGAAGCAACAAAAACACCAAATTAACAATGGAAAACCTATATTTAAACTGATACGACTCAACCCAGCCCAGAACTTATTTACTTGTGTTGAGAGCGGAGGTTCTCGTAGTGTATTATCAAATGAAACTTCATTTTTGTGATAATTCTAATTTTTTGTGGCCCATTTAATTTTTAGTATGTTGTTAAATATTATAGCTAAATAACATCAACTTCTGAGTATTGATCTGCTTTGAGTTCACTATTTGCCTACATTTATTTACAATTATTTTACTCCGTGCTTTTCAACTGCGGGTATGACGAAATGATAACCTGCCTATTTTCTCTTCAACATTTTTCAGTATAAGAGCACAGTATTGGATGTGTTTATACCTCTGGCAAAACTTAGTGTCCTGTCATTCGGAGAGAAAGAGAAAATACAAGCTACCGCTACAGGGAATTGTTCAACAAAAATAATTTCTTTAAGCAAAGGCCGTTATGTATTGTCCAGAATTTACAATACAGCTTAATTATTTACATTCACGGAATGGGCATATCGAAACTATTTTTCTTTCTTTCGGAAATGAGGTCACTGACTGAAAAAGAATGAGACAACTCTCCTTTTGAAGTTATTTCTCGTTATATTCTTTTGGTTGTGTCATGTAAACAATGGCGAATTAACAATGGAATGGAATGGAGTAGTTGATAACAATGGAATGGAATGGAATGGAATGGAGTAGTTGATAACAATGGAATGGAATTGAATGGAGGAGGTGATAACAATGGAATGGAATGGAGGGGTTGATAACAATGGAATGGAATGGAATGGAGTAGTTGATAACAATGGAATGGAATGGAATGGAATGGAGTAGTTGATAAACAATGGCATGTAATGGAGGGGTTGATAACAATGGAATGGAATGGAATGGAAGTTAGTTGATGACAATGGAATGGAATGGAGTAGTTGATGACAATGGAATGGAATGGAATGGAATGGATTAGTTGATGACAATGGAATGGAATGGAATGGAATGGAGTAGTTGATAACAACGGAATGTAATGGAGTAGTTGATAACAATGGAATGGAATGAAATGGATTAGTTGATGACAATGGAATGGAATGGAATGGAATGGAATGGCGAATGGAGTAGTTGACAACAATGGAATAGAATGAAATGGAGTGAAAGGAGAGTTGATAACAATGGAATGTTATGCAATGGAATGGAGTAGTTGATAACAATGGAATGGAGTAGTTGATGACAATGTAATGTAATGGAGTGGTTGATAACAATGGAATGTAGTGGAGTAGTTGATAAAAATGGAATGGAATGGAGTGGGATGTACAGTTAAGGGCAAAGGCCAAGCGCTGGGACCTACAAGGTCATTCGGTGCTAAAACGAAAATTAAGAGTAACAAGGCGCGATCCGACCTCCAGTTTACTCGAAACAAGTGTAAGATTTAACCTCACGCATAAGTTATAAACATTATATTCCTAACTTTTAACGTGGACTCAAACATACTAAATCTATGGTCAAATAGAACCTTGTTTCACCAACGAAAATTAAAATAAATATTTTATATTTCATTAGAAATAATTATTCCCTACCGTTTAACATCCACATTATTTTTTTTTATTACATTTCCATTCTAATAAATAAATCACATATATCTTATCCTAAAATTCCTGTATCTTTAACTCAATGCGAAACACCTTTTCCAGACATTTTTAGGCTCTTCAACAGACCTTCCTGACACCAGCCCCCTTCCCCCCCCAAACAACAACAAATTAGTTTGTAGGCTGTAAGCGAAAAGCTTTGAAGGAGTAACAGGAGGAAAACGTGGCTGTCGTACTATGAAAGAATAATAGGTGATGGTGAAAAGTAAGATGGAAGAATGAGAATGTGAACGGAGGAACAGTAAAAAGAATGAAAGGAGTTGCAGCTAGGGGGCCGAAGAGATGCTGTAATGAATCTTATAGTAATGCTTGCAGTGAACCGCGTGAGGTGCACTGACGGCATTAACCACAATACTCATTCCAGGGAAGGAAACTACTCGGTTTAAATAGACAGCCTTGAAATAATTATCTAAGATTAAGACAAAACGGTTTTTTGAGAGGCAAAGATTTACCTCATAAATAGTTCTAGAATAATTGTTCGGTTACGAATAATAATAAAGACGTGCGAGCCATGTTGAAGGCAAACACAAAATGTATAAACGCTTTTTCACCGTAATTGTTTTCGTCCTCTCTCTCTCTCTCTCTCTCTCTCTCTCTCTCTCTCTCTCTCTCTCTCTTCGAAAATATCTATGTGAGTTAGGATTTTTGGGTGTGCTGCCATAAACTGACATAAATGGGAATTTAACAATCAAACTGCTGTTGGAACAATCACGACTAAAAAAAAGTTTTTTGTAGAGCGCTGAAAAATACCCCGTGAGATATCGTCGTCCTTTCTATATATGCGCAGCCTAGAACACGAGTTGAAATTAATCTGAAAGGTTTTCCAACAATACGTTCTTGATCCAGAGAGAGCGAGAGGAGAGAGAGATAGGTTTCAGGCGAGAGAGAGAGAAGAGAGAGAGAGTATTGACGATCGTGTGAAATATATTTGACGTTACATATCATTTGTATCTGAAGAGAAGAAGGGAAGTTCCCTGTCCCCCCCCCGACGACTCACAAAATACAACACTCCATTACATGAGTTTACCATCTTTCTTTTTGAATATGATTTGGATAAACACTACTTCATTGGTAGTGTTGACAGCGTCACTTTCGTAAAATGAGCCGCCTTATAACGATATAATAATTCATGCAAAATTCAAAGCAAAATTTTCCGAGAGGGACAGAGAGGAGAATCAGCTCGTTACGAATATAATGGTGTAACTAAATTCATAAAATCTATGGTCCCAAGGAGGTAAAACCAGAGTTTGTGATTTTATTAATCCAGCGTGATCCAACCAAGCACCACCCAGTCAAAATATTTCGTTTCTCTCTAATCTCTCATGGTAGAAATAAACAAATAAATAAATAACAAAATAAATAAATAGCTACATAGTGAAAAAGTATAAACAAGAATGCTTCATTCTTTTTCTATCTACCTCTCTCCATAAACTCTATACAATATGTATTTAAAAATTATTTTCATAAAGTCTGAAGTTACTCATTTTTATACGCATACTCGGCAATCTCGACATCATTCTGTTTAACAATGATATTTGCTTTTCCTTTGACATTTTTTCACAAGAAATGTAGGTCCATAAATCTAGTGAATACCGATATCCTGTGTTGCCTAAATGAGACTTACTTACAGTCTCTCAGTACACGGAGGAATGTTTATTTCTCTGGATATTTGATCGAAAACTTGATTAATAACAAATTTGCCCTTCGGTAATGTTTATAGGTTTAGACACCCTTAACTACACTACAGCTGGGAAACAATAGAGATCGCTATGTTGTCACGATTACGTCTAATGTTATTTCATCGAAAGAATCCGCGGTTAATTGGAAGCTTAAGTGTAGAAATGGGACCTGTGAGATTAAACCTGTGAGACAAAATATTCCTTAATTTTTTAATGCAGAATGAACGTTGTTATCCTTTCACACAAATGCTTTTGGGGCTTTGGGGCAATTTTCATGCACGTGGAAAATGAAGTGGAAAATGAAGTGGAAAATGAAGTGGAAAAAGAGGGACACATTCACGAACCAAATGAGTCCGTCACTTGCAATGTTTCCAGTCAGAATCCCTCTAATTGATTCTACTGGAAATTACCTGCCCACTGTTCCAGGGAATGGCATTTGTCATGAACTCGATTAAAGCTTCAGAGAAACTCCAAAAGTTGATCACTTTACTACGAATAGGACGCTCGCTTTGCGACACTTCCAGTACAAAGAAAAAAAAAGTTGACATATCGATTTTGGCTAAATTTTCATTTATTTATTTAAATGGAATGGATGAAATTCTAATCAATTAATAAGAATCTAGAAATTCAATAACCTTATTCTCGTATATTTACCCTTTTTGGAGAAAAGTCCAGGCATTCAAAAATTTTCTTTAGTTAAACACAGACCTCATTCAAGGAAACTTCATTGAATTTCTATATTATATTTTCTACCTCATGACCATTTGTCAAAAAGTTAATTCTCAAACCACAATACTCTTTATTTATGTTTTACGAAGATTTTCCCATTTCCCAAACATTTGCTAAATGGGTAATTTCTAACTAAAATACTCTATCTATATATATTTTATGCAGATTTTACCTTATCCTAAACATATGCCAAATGGGCAATCCATACCATAACACTATCTGTTTTATGAAGACTTTGCCCTATCCCAAACATTTGCCAAATAGGGCAATTTTTAAATAATAATAGTCTATTTGTTTTATGAAAGGACTTTGCCCTATCCCAAACATTTGGCAAATAGGCAATTTTTTAAATAATAATAGTCTATGTTTTATGAAGACTTTGCCCTATCCCAAACAAAAATTGGCAAATTTAGGCAATTTTTAAAACATTATATGGTTCCTTTAAAATCTTATGTTTATAAAGACTTTGCCCCTATCCCAACAATGGCAAAATAGGGCAGTTTTAAATAATTTTAATAGGTCTATGTTTTATGAAGACTTTGCCCATCCCAAACATTTGGCAAATAGGCAATCAATTTTAAAACAATAATAGTCTCTGTTTTATGAAGACTTTGCCCTATACCCAAACATTTGCCAAATAGGCAATTTTTAAACAATAATAGTCTATGTTTTATGAAGACTTTCCCCTATCCCAAACATTTGCCAAATAGGCAATTTTTAAACAATAATGGTCTATCTATGTTTTATGAAGACTTTCCCATATCCCAAACATTTGCCAAATAGGTAATTTTTAAACAATAATAGTCTATGTTTTATGAAGACTTTGCCCTATCCCAAACATTTGCTAAATAGGCAATTTTTAAACCATAATACCTATCTATCTATGTTTTATGAAGACTTTCCCCTATCCCAAACATTTGCCAAATAGGTAATTTTTAAACCATAATACTCTTTATCTATCTATGTTTTATGAAGATTTTCCGCTATCCTAACATCAGAACCAAGTTCCTGAAACTCACTGCAGAGGTAGCAGAAGCCATTCATGAATTTTTATGACGGGCAGTGCGCGTATCATCATCAAAAGTTGCAGATACAGTAACTCTGAGATATGCTGTTCTGAAGAGCGTTCAGTGATCACGTCTGCTGATTGAATCAAAGTAACAACTTACCAAGGGACATGGCGATTCCGTATGAATACTGAAGAAGCTTGCTTTGAAAGAGCCTACGCCTGTCACATTTCTCTGAAAATATATATGAAAAAATTCACATTTTATTTTCAAAATGTTCCTACTCTAACCACTCATAGTTCTTCAGTTTTTAAAAGAGCATTAGCCCAGTTGGTGCGTCTCTGTATACTAATGTATAAGACCGTCCGAAATGTTTTCAGAATTGGAATTCAAGAGGCCTGTTTTCGAAACGAAACATTTTAGTTCGTATTTTTTTTTATTTTGATCCTGTCTTAATGCAAAATGAATACGTACGTATTTCATTCAAAACTTGCTACATGGGTTTAAAGCTGATCCGTGTCAATCAGACTTAAATTAGAGGAGGTTTTCTTTTGATTTTCAAATCAATTTCCAGTAGTTTTATGAAAGCAAGGAATCCTTCACACGTTCTTACATTTTCGGAAAATATACTCTCTCTCTCTCTCTCTCTCTCTCTCTCTCTCTCTCTCTCTCTCTCTCTCTCTCTCTCTCCAAGGTTAACCTTGCCACTGCAAGTAATTTAGGTGAATTATCGAAATTTTCACAGAATTCTCTCTCTCCGTTGCCAAGTGGTAAACTCTTTGTATCACTGTCAGCTTGCTAAAAAAAATGTAGTACTGATAAAAAGTCAATCAACTGTATTACCAATCAGAACTTTGACAAATCAAAACCAAGGATGCCTAATGAAAATAACAGATCAGTATCAATCTTTGAAACTTGAAAAAAAAAAAAAATACAAATTGTGGAACAAATACATTTCTAGATGCACACACATAGACGGACAGAATTTACTCTCACAGAAAAATATATGATCAAAATAATAATAATAATAATAATAATAATAATAATAATAATAATAATATAATAATAATAATAATAATAATAATAATAATTATTATTATTATTATAATTATTATTATTATTATCATTATTATTAATAATCTCCACACTGAAGAAGGAGCGTGACGTTACGTTCAGAAACTGGATGTAATGCTAAATGCATTTATCTGCAATTTGCGGTTTTCTGAAAATAAAACTATTGTGCCGACTTTTTTCTGTCCGCCCCCAGATCTTAAAAACTACCCTGGCTAGAGGGCTGCAAATTGGTGAGTTGATCATCCACCCTCCAACTATCAAACATACCAAATTGCAACCCTCTAGCCTCAGTGGTGTTTATTTTATTTAAGGTTAAAGTCAGCTATGGATCGTGTTTTAGGCAGCGCTTTCCGGAGGTGTGGGACGCACCCTCACTCTACCGCATCTAGGAAGCAACTGAAGCGCTATCGGGTGAGTAGCTGATGGTTGTACACAGCATTATACGTTGTACAGGAAACTCGATTGCACATTTTTACTTTTTTTCATGCTCATAATAGAGTCCCACTTTGTTAACTCTAGGACTCAGTTTTCTAGTCATCTTTTTTTAAAGCTCGCCCCCAGTTTCCTCGTTGGCTGTGAGGCTCATGTAATGGACACATTTGATGGAAGATCAGTCCCTTTCGAAGTGATTGGCAGATGCAAAATTGTCCGTGAGCCGGACACCAATTTTTGAGATTGGCGTAGCCACTCGTTTATCATTTCCGTGTCATCGTTAATCCTCCCTCCGGAGCCGTTCAGGTTTGGCCCTTTTTGACTGAGTCCGTCCTTCGTTTAAAGAAGAAAAGGCGCCATTTTTTTATGTCACTTGCGCATCCATATACTTATATCTATGAGCGCAGTATAAAATGCATAATGTCCATTTGTGGACCAAATTTAATACATCTCGCTCAGAAAAGTTAGTCTAATAATAATAATAATAATAATAATAATAATAATAATAATAATAATAATAATAATAATAATAATATGTAGTGCTGAAATTGAATGCTGCACCAACAACATTAAATCTTCTCTATCTTTCTGATTGATTTTCAGGGTTATTGTAATCTGCAGCGATGCAGCAATCACTTTCAATGTTACATGCTTAAAACTGGGTCATCTACCAATATAATAATATATCATTTACATCTGAAAGAGAGAAGGGAATGTTCCCTTTCGACAACTCACAAAATAATGTCCCTTACATGAGTTTACCATCGTTCTTTTTTAATATGATTCGAATAAACACTACTTCATTGGTAGTGTTGACAGCGTCACTTTCGTAAAATGAGCCGAGTCAAAATATTTCGTTTCTCTCTAATCTCTCATGCTAGAAATAAACAAATAAATAAATAACACAAATAAATAAATAGCTACATAGTGAAAAAGTATAAATAAGAAGGCTTCATTCTTTCTATATCTACCTCTCTCCATAAACTCTATACAATATGTATTTAAAAATTATTTTCCTAAAGTCTGAAGTTACTTATTTTTATACGCATACTTGGCAATTTCGACATCATTCAGTTTAACAATGATATTTGCTTTTCCTTTGACATTTCTTCACATAAATGTAGGCCCATAAATCGAGTGAATACCGATATCCTGTGTTGCATAAGTGACACTTATTTACAGTCTCTCAGTACACGAAGGAATGTTTATTTCTCTTCATATTTAATCGAAAACTTGATTAATAACAAATGTGCCCTTCGGTAATGTTTATAGGTTTAGACACCCTTACCTACACTACAGCTGGGAAACAATAGAGATCGCTATGTTGTCACGATCACGTCTAATGTTATTTCATCGAAAGAATCCGCGGTTAATTGGAAGCTTATTTTTTAATGCAGAATGAACGTTGTTATCCTTTCACACAAATACTTTTGGGGCTTTGGGGCAATTTTCATGCACGTGGAAAATGAAGTGGAAAATGAAGTAGAAAAAGGGGGACACATTCACGAACCAAATGAGTCCGTCACTTGCAATGTTTCCAGTCAGAATCCCTCTAATTGATTCTACTGGAAATTACCTGCCCACTGTTCCAGGGAATGGCATTTGTCATGAACTCGATTAAAGCTTCAGAGAAACTCCAAAAGTTGATCACTTTACTACGAATAGGTCGCTCGCTTTGCGACACTTCCAGTACAAAGAAAAAAAAAAGTTGATATATCAATATGGCTAAATTTTCCTTTATTTATTTAACTGGATGAAATTCTAATCAATTAATACGAATCTAGAAATTCAATAACCTTATTCTAGTATATTAACCCTTTTTGGAGAAAAGTCCAGGCATTCAAGAATTTTCTTTAGGTAAACACAGACCTCATTCAAGGAAACTTCATTGATTTTCTTTATTCTATTTTCTACCTCATGACCATTTGTCAAAAAGTTAATTCTCAAACCACAATACTCTTTATTTATGTTTCACGAAGATTTTCCCATTTCCCAAACATTTGCTAAATAGGTAATTTCTAACTATAATACTCTATCTATCTATGTTTGATGCAGATTTTACCTTATCCTAAATATATGCCAAATGGGCAATTTTTAAACAATAATAGTCTCTATCTATGTTTTATGAATACTTTGCCCTATCCCAAACGTTTGCCAAATACGCTATTTTTAAACCATTATACTCTATCTATTTATGTTTCATGAAGACTTTGCCCTATCCCAAACATTTGCCAAATAGGCAATTTTTAAACAATAATAGTCTATGTTTTCCAAATAGGCAATTTTTAAATAATAATAGTCTATCTATGTTTTATGAAGACTTTGCCCTATACTAAACATTTGCCAAATAGGCAATTTTTAAACAATAATAGTCTATCTATGTTTTATGAAGACTTCCCCCTATCCCAAATATTTGCCAAATAGGCAATTTTTAGACAATAATAGTGTCTATCTATGTTTTATGAAGACTTTGCCCTATCCAAAACATTTGCCAAATAGGCAATTTTTAAACAATAATAGTGTCTATGTTTTATGAAGACTTTCCCCTATCCCAAACATTTGCCAAACAGGCAATTTTTAAACAATAATGGTCTATCTATGTTTTATGAAGACTTTGTCCTATCTCAAACATTTGCCAAATAGACAATTTTTAAATCATAATACTCTACTATCTATGTTTCATGAAGGTTTTTCCTTATCCCAAACATTTGACAAATAAGCAATTTTTAAACCGCAATACTCTTTATCTATCTATGTTTTATGAAGATTTTCCGCTATCCTAACATCAGAACCAAGTTCCTGAAACTCACTGCAGAGGTAGCAGAAGCCATTCATGAATTTTTATGACGGGCAGTGCGCGTATCATCATCAAAAGTTGCAGATACAGTAACTCTGAGATATGCTGTTCTGAAGAGCGTTCAGTGATCACGTCTGCTGATTGATTCAAAACAGCCACTTACCAAGGGACATGGCGATTCCGTATGAATACTGAAGAAGCTTGCTTTGAAAGAGCCTACGCTTGTCACACTTCTCTGAAAATATATATGAAAAAATTCTAACTCTAACCACTCGTAGTTCTTCAGTTTTTAAAAGAGCATTGGCCCAGTTGGTGCGTCTCTGTATACTAATATATGAGACCGTCCGAAATGTTTTCAGAATTGGAATTCGAAAGGCCTGTTTCCGAAACGAAACATTTTAGTTCATATTTTTTTTAGGTTGCTTTGGTCTTAATGCAAAATGAATATGTACATATTTCATTCAAAACTTGCTCATGTGTTTCAGGCTGATCCGTGTCAATCAGACTTAAATTAGAGGAAGATTTCTTTAGACTTTTTCAAATCAATTTCCAGTAATTTTATGAAAGCAAGGAATCCTCCACACTTCCTTACACTTTCGGAAAATATACTCGAACCTCACACCCCACTTCTCTCTCTCTCTCTCTCTCTCTCTCTCTCTCTCTCTCTCTTCCAGCTCTTTAGACAAGGTTAACCTTGCAACTGCAAGTAATTTAGGTGAATCATCGAACTGTTCACATAATTCTCTCTCTTCGTTGCCAAGTAGAAAACTCTTTGTATCACTGTCAGGTTGCTAGAAAAAATGTAGTACTGATAAAAAGTCAATCAACTGTATTACCAATCAGAATTTTGACAAATCAAAACCAAGGATGCTTAATGCAGATAACAGATCAGTATCAACCTTCGAAACTTGAAAAAAAAAGATATTAATTGTAGAACAAATACATTTTTAGAAGCACACACATAGACGGACAGAATTTACTCTCACAGATAAATGCTATGCATTTATCTGCAAATTGCGGTTTTAGTTTTCTGAAAATAAAACTATTGTGCCGACTTTTTTATGTCCGCCCTCAGATTTTAAAAAATGTTGAGGCTAGAGGGCTGCAAATTGGTGTGCTGATTATCCACCCTCCATCCATCACACATACCTAATTGCAATCCTCTAGCCTTAGTAGTGCTTATTTTATTTAAGGTTAAAATCAGCCATGGATCGTGCATTAGGCAGCGCTTTCGGAAGGCGTGGGACGCACCCTCACTCTACCGCATCTAGGAAGCAACTGAAGCGCTATCGGGTGAGTAGCTGATGGTTTTAGACGGCATTATACGTTGTATAGAAAACCCGATTGCCCATTTTTACTTTACTTCATGCTCATAATAGTCTCACTTTGTTAAATCTAGGACTCAGTTTTCTAGTCATCTTTTTTAAGCTCGCCCCCCACTTTCCTCGATGACACATGGCAATGGCTACAGAGGGGAGAGCTAAAGAAGGAAACTGAAGGAATGATAACAGCGGCACAAGATCAGGCCCTAAGAATCAGATATGTTCAAAGAACGATAGACGGAAATAACATCTCTCCCATATGTAGGAAGTGCAATACGAAAAATGAAACCATAAACCACATAGTAAGCGAATGCCCGGCACTTGCACAGAACCAGTACAAAAAGAGGCATGATTCAGTGGCAAAAGCCCTCCACTGGACCCTGTGCAAGAAACATCAGCTACCTTGCAGTACCTTGCAGTAATAAGAGGTACGAGCACCAACCTGAGGGAGTGATAGAAAACGATCACGCAAAGATCCTCTGGGACTATGGTATCAGGACGGATAGGGTGATACGTGCAAATAGACCAGACGTGACGTTGATTGACAAAGTCAAGAAGAAAGTATCACTCATTGATGTCGCAATACCATGGGACACCAGAGTTGAAGAGAAAGAGAGGGAAAAAATGGATAAGTATCAAGACCTGAAAATAGAAATAAGAAGGATAATCATAGGAGCACTAGGCACGATCCAAAGATCCCTGAAAAGGAATCTAGAAAAACTAGAGGCTGAAGTAGCTCCAGGACCTATGCAGAAGAGTGTGATCCTAGAAACGGCGCACATAGTAAGAAAAGTGATGTACTCCTAAGGAGGCAGGATGCAACCCGGAACCCCACACTATAAATACCACCCAGTCGAATTAGAGGACTTTGATATAGCAGAAAAAAAAAAAAAAATAATATATAGTGCTGAAAGTGAATGCTGCACAAACTACATTCAGGGTCTTCTACCAATATAATAATAATAATAATAATAATAATAATAATAATAATAATAATAATAATAATAATAATAAGCAAAAATGGCAAAGTTCATATCATTTGAAAATAGAAGTGGTGAGCTTTTTAAAGTTAAGATTCTAATCCTTGAGTCTGACGAGGATTCCATTCAGCGTAATGTATCCCTTTAGGTGTATCTTCGTTAAGAGCGCACTCTTGCGGGATTAATTTTTTACTTTCACGTTTATCCTTTTACTCCGCAGCAGTTATTCGTAAGTAAAGTGTTACCCCTCCGGGAACGTCTTGATTCTGCATACTTACGGTTACTTATAAATTATTATGGCAAGAATATATTTCTGGAGACCATAAAATTACGGGTTTGAAAAAGGAATTTTTTTTTTTTTTGTTTTTTTTTTTTTTTTTTTTTTTTTTTTTTTAGAAGCCCCGACCATCACTGTACTATTTCAAGGCTCAATAATTTCTCGTTGAAGATAATATTTTCTCCCATGACTCTCTCTCTCTCTCTCTCTCTCTCTCTCTCTCTCTCTCTCTCTCTCTCTTTCGGGATTATATATAATCGCATGTGAATTATATCTAAAACCTCGAATTTAAAGTAAATAAGGTAATAACATAACAGACGAAATCAATTAGTCAATAAATGAAAATACATGACAAATTAAAGGCCACTCGTTTATTTTATAAATATCACCAAACTGCAACGAAATTTTCTTTCCTATAGAATAAAGTGAAAATACTTCAAGTTAATAGGAAGCAATATTTTCAGTGAAAGTTGGATCCCTCATTTTTTGTGGTTATCGTTGAGCACTAAACAGAGGACGTTCAGAGGTTACTGACTGACTAAGACGTTTTACGGAAAAGGGCTGATTTAGAGAAAAAAAGACACACTACTTGTGCCTTTAAGCATCCACCTGTGTACTGAAAATACACAGACAGACATATGAAGTCGTGTTTTCAATGTAGTTATTGATAATCGATGGGATTTTTTAATAAAAAAAAAAAGAAGTTTGTTTAGCGTTTGCGAATAATGAGAAGCATCGGGTCATGCATAATGAGTTCAGGACTCCAACCAAAATTTTCGAGGCACGTATGAAAAAAAAAAGGGGGGGGGGAGAGAGATGTGTGTACATTGAAACGCTCGGGTTTTACATATCGGGATGTTTTAAATGAATTGAAACTGCAACACGGGATATTGATTTTTAACAAAAGTTTTCGCCACTAATGGGAAAGAGCGCATTCCTGTTAATTTTCACGGATATGTTGGTGAGCGTTTGCTAAAAAAGGAAATTGATTTCTTTGGTCTGTCGGCTGAATACAGCGTTTGAAATTTTAGTTTTGTAACTTTTTTTTTTTTTTTTTTTTTTTTTTAGCTGGTAGAATAATAGATCAACAATTACGATCTACATTTAATATATTGGGCAATGTGTGTTTTAAGGCTCGATAACCTCTCGTTGAAGAAAAAATTTTCTTTCAAGATATATTTCCTCTCTCTCTCTCTCTCTCTCTCCTCTCTCTCTCTCTCTCTCTCTCTCTGATTAGCAACACTGCAAACTCACAAGAATCATTTCCCCAGTCTCGATCAAAATATCAAGAAATAAGTTATTACGATTTAAACTCTTCGATAACGGAGTCATCTCAGGCAGAAGGAAAGGTTTCATTATTGCTCATTGTAAGCGATGTGATAACATACCATTTGTAGAATGTCACTTTTCAAAATAATTTTAACGTATAATCTTTACTCGTAAAAGTTTTCATTTCACTGAAAATATCAATTCCAGTTTCACTTTTTCATTTGACACACACACACTCACACACTTTTCAAATGATAACTGTTAATCTAAAATGAGGAAATGAGATAAATCTTATATATGCCTCTATTCAAATGATTATGACTACTATTCCATGTCACTGCATAATTATTTTCATATAAAATTAGTGGTAGTTGCAACAAGAAAACGCTCTTCATCATATTTGATCTCCATTATAGAATTTCTGAAAACGGATCACGCGAAATTCGACTTCGACTACGAAGTAAATCTCGACATTTCTCTCAGGAACTCTGGTGTCCTTTGCAGCTAAGTTTAACAAGAAACGAAGAGAATGGAGAGCGTGATGCTACATCACGTTGCTGAGGAGGACAACAAAATGACCCTGAATGACCTTGCGGAGTGAAAGAGAAAAATTAAATGGTTCTTCACAATATCCTTTCTTCTCTCTCACCTGGATGATCGGCTCTTTCTCTATTGATCAAAGGCTTTGTTGCTTCTTCAATCACATAAAAGAATATGAAACTACGAGGATTCATAGAATGCCTATCTATCCCTTCAGAGTTTCTAATATATTCGTTTTATTGGTGTTCTGTTTTTGAAGATTAATTTCGTTTGGTACCACTCGCTCTTTTCTGTCCGACACGCATGGGGAAATATGTTCTGTATACGTATGCTTAGAAAATTGATGGCACTATAGATTTTCGATAATAATAATAATAATAATAATAATAATAATAATAATAATAATAATAATAATAATAATAAAAATGAAAAGGGATGCAACCAGGAACCGCCCCCCCCCCCCCCTATAAAACCACCCAGTCGACCAGGATGACTGTGTCATGGTAATCGCTTGATAGCAAGGAATTATAAGATAAAGGAAAGGAAAACGCATCTTCGAGAAGTTCTGCAGCAAGGAGCCATTCGCGCATGTGTTGGAGGTGCCTGTTCTCATGATGGTTCTAGAATCGGCAGGAGTTTTGTGGAACGCAACACGCACCGTCACGTCGTCAGAAAATGCAGCGAAATATGATGCAATACATCGTCGAGATTCTTCTAAGACGTTCTGGTCATCCTTGGAGTCTGTGACGTTCATGCTCCGCCCCCGTAGGCCCCGCCCTCAGGTAACCATATAAATACGACTGACAAAGTAGGAGAGATGAGAGTCACAGTTCAGATCATCAGTGAGAGCTCAGCAGCAGAGATCAGAGATCATCAGAGAGAGAGATGAGAAGAAGAAGAAACAGACGAAGGATCAGAGAGGAAAACGTGCTCGAGAGTTTGGTTGAATTTTGGTCAAGTTGTCCAGTTAGAGAGCGACCGAGGTATTTTCGACGTTGAGCAAGCCTTGAGAAAAGAAACTTTCTACAAGACGTTTCGAGGAGTTCCTGCCCTTCGAGTATCAAGAATAGACATTGCTTTCCGCAGTACGGAGTCAAGAAGACGACTAAAGTTCCACCGTTCTCCTTTGTGCTTTGTGAAGCCATCGCTTCGAGTCGCAAAACTGGCCAGCAAGTACTTTCATTACCCCACTGTTTCCCCAGTTCACGCATTGTAAGATTTTGTTTTTTTTGTGTAAGTAGGAGACACCATTCTGCATTTATCTTTGTTAGTAAGCTTGTAAATAAACCTTTGTTCTGTTAGTGTTTCTTTCTATATTCGTATCCCCAGTTTCAACTGTTAGTGTTGAATTCATTTTGTTTATCATAATATCGAACTTGAAGTGGACCTCTTCTCGGTCCGTGACACTGTGACTGAAAAAAAAAAAAAATTCAGTTAATATAAACATTTGAGATTCTCCTCATATCTAAATATCACTCTACTAATCAATTGGTTTTTTCTAATGATCTTATTTGTTATATACTCAACTATATGAAAATATCAAGGAAAGGAAAACTATTGATATATCAGCACATACCATCGAAACGCAAGCCTGTAATAATAATAATAATAATAATAATAATAATAATAATTATAATAATAATAAAAGACTCGAGCTCACTTCACACTAATTATTTAATAAACTGAAAAAGTTTCTGCCAAACTGAAATTCGAAGGCAAAATTCTTTTTATGACTGTGACTCGGTTATATTTTTAATGCTTTCACTTTTATTTTTTTTTCTTTGGCAAAGTTTGAGGTTTGTCTGTTCCAGGTCATAGAAAATTAACATTAATGTAGAACTTTTCAAACAGTTTTCACTGCCAACGCAATGACCCGTTTCCGTCTCTTAATTAAGAGGCGAAATATATTTGACATATTGGAAGGATTATTTTCATAACTTTATTAACCATTTCATATATTTTCCATCCATTTTTCTAGCGGTATAGGTTTTTTTTCTTTCTCTCTCGACAACCCACGAAAATTTGTAGCATCATCAAGGCTTAAAGCGCCTTTTGCAATTCTGTAAGATGTTAATCAAGAAATGCGGAGGAAATTACTAGTGAATCTTTGTTAAAGTTTCTACGTTTCACTTCATTCTATAAAAACAAAAGCCTCCTTGGGAACGTCTCTTGCATGTGGAGGTAATAGACTGACTTTCTTTCAGACTGGTTAAGAATTCAGAATCTCGAGAGCTTCTGGTGTTCAGAACTTCCTTGAATTTACAGCATCGAATATGATCAAGTGTTATTTTAATCAGTTTGAGAAGAAATAGAATTCTGTCCATTAGGACATCTTTACCGACAATGATCATAGTAGTCATTATGTCTCTACTTGCAACAGGTCCCTACTACCTATTGAATTTCATCACTCCATTTGAAGAATATAATGATACCAGAATTAAAGCATAAATGGTAAGTGAACTCCTGGGAAAAACGAGGAAACATCTCATTTCATCTGATTGATGAATAACAAGGGAACGCCAGTTCGAAAAAATGAAAATAAATAAAAAAATCTTATATTAGACTTAAAAAAAAAAACACATACATTTCATACTTTTCTTCTCAGTATCCTACCGACCACCTCCAAAACATTGTGCCACTCACCTCTACATAACACTAGGTAGTGATTCCAGAATATTAATATCTTCCCTTCAAATACCTCATCTACCATCTAACTCTAGCCAGAACCTTACCAGTAACCATCGTCTATTTCACAAATCTCCTAATTTATACCTAACCGTAAATCTATTATCTTCCATTCTAGTTCCTCGTTGGACGAGTGGTTTTCGCGTTCGGCTGCCAATCCGGTGGTCCGAAGTTCGATTTATTTCTGGCGATAGAAATAAATTTCTCGGTATAATGTGGTTCGGACCCCACAAGAAGCTGTAGGTCCCGTTGCTAGGTGACCAATTGGTTCCTAGCCACGTAAAAATATCAAATCGTTCGGGCCAGCCCTAGGAGAGCTGTTAATCAGCTCAGTGGTCTGGTAAAACTAAGATATACTTAACTTGACTTATCCTCCATTCTCTCCCCAATCTGAAACATATTTTCATCTGTCTTATACTGAACGTTTTACTATTTATACTCTGCATCCTGAATTTCTATCCATTTCTACTCACCTTCCTCCACATACTTAGAGCACGAGAAGGGGAAACATCAGTGAGGTATTGAGATGTATAGTGACAGTTCTTTGCAAAGATTCTTTTCTATTGCTAAGGTCGAAAGGGCAGCTCTGACCATAATGATAAAGTTCACCTCAAGGGATTTGGAAAACAAACTCGGACTGAGTCATAATACTCACAACCACCCAGTCACACAAACATTCGAAAATGCACAAACACAAAACGCCAATAATACTCTTTCACTTTCAAGTAAGCACAAAAGACCAGATTTTCGCAATTTACTTATGCTGTTTTTTAACGAACATAGAAACACACTCACTGACACATACACACAACTACACACATATATTACATATTTATATGAAAAATAAATATCATCCTTATTTTAGATATTCACGTGTATGCATCCACACATATATACTATACTATATATATAAATATATATATATATATATATATATAAAGATATACATATATATATATATATATGTGTGTATAAATATATATATGTATATTATATAATTATAATTATATAATATATAATAAATAATAATTTTAAATAAATAGTTAAATAATATTATATAAATAATAAATAATATATATTAATATATTTATATTATATATATATATTATTATTATATTATATATCTATATAGATAGATATAGTATAAACATAATATAATATAAATATATATATATATGTATAACATAATAATATATATATTATATTATAATATATAATATATATATAATATATATTATTATATATATCTATAATATATATACCTATAGATATATCATGAATATATATACTAGATTATATAAATATATATTATATATATATATACTATAGTATATATATATTATATTATATTATATATATATAGATCGATATATATATTTATATAGATACATATATAGATATCGATCTATATCTATATATATAATATAGTATATATATCTATATTCTTATATATATATATATATAGATAGATATATATATATATATATCATAAGGAATATATATTAGATAGAGTAGAGGTATATATATATATATATAGATATATACTGATATATGATAGATATATATATATATATAGGGATATATTGGATATATATATATATATAGAAATATATTATATATATATATATCTATATATATATCGGTATATATAGATATATAGATAATATATATCTAGATATTATATTCTAGTATATATATATTATATAGATATATACTATATATATATAGATATATATATATCTATAGATAGAGATATATCTATAATATATATATATTAATATATAAGATAAATATAATATATCTATAGATCATTACTATATATAGATATAGGTATATTAGATATATATATATATATATGATCTATAGATAGATATATCTATATTATTATAATATATATTATATAATATTATATATAATATATAGATATATATAGATATATATCTATATATATATCTATATATAGATTTAGATATAGATAGATCTATAGATATATAGTAGGATAGATATATATATAGGATCTGGATATATATATATAGATATCTATAGATTATCTCTATGCTATATAATAAGATTAGATATTTATTATAGATAGATATAATTAGAGATTATTAATCTATAAAGAGATATATATATCTAGATATAGATATATATGATAGATATAAGAGAGATAGATATCTATAGATAATATATATATATATATATATATATATATATATATCTATATATATATATATATATCTAGAATAATATATAGAATATAGATGATATATATATAGAATATATAATTATCTATAGATATATATAATATATATATATATATATATATAGATATATATATATATAGATCTATATCATAAATAATATCTATAGATAGATATATATATATATATATATAAATATATATATATATATATATATATATATATATATATATTCCTAATTCCAGATATTCTCAATTTCATGAATCTGCTTCATCAATCGCCTACTTTATTGCTGAATTAAGAAGTAATGCATATCGGGGATTCATTTCATTTCATATTTCTCTGTCATTTTACCTTCGGGAATAAAAGACGATTGAAGTGCAGTTAATTCAAGAGAACCTACTAAGTTCATTTATTTTCGAAATGAATTTATGATACATTAAAGCTTTAATTGATAATGCATTGAAATCCCTCATCATTAAATCTGTCATTCCTGCATGGAATGATAGATTTCAGCCAAATGTACCTTACAGGAAATAATGAACATTTTAGAGAGAGAGAGAGAGAGAGAGAGAGAGAGAGAGAGAGAGAGAGAGTATTGACGATCAGTGAAAGATATCTGACGTTACATATCATTTGCATCTGAAAGAGAGAAGGGAATGTTCCCTTTCGACAACTCACAAAAAAATGTCCCTTACATGAGTTTACCATCTTTCTTTTTTAATATGATTCGGTTAAACACTACTTCATTGGTAGTGTTGACAGCGTCACTTTCGTAAAATGAGCCGCCTTATAACGATATAATAATTCATGCAAAATTCAAAGCAAAATTTCCCGAGAGGGACAGAGAGGAGAATCAGCCAGTTACGAATATAATGCTGTAACTAAATTCATAAAATCTCTGGTCCCAAGGAGCTACAACCAGCGTTTGTGATTTTATCAATCCAGCGTGATCCAACCAAGCACCGCCGAGTCAAAATATTTTGTTTCTCTCTAATCTCTCATGCTAGAAATAAACAAATTAACAAATAACACAAATAAATAAATAGGTACATAGTGAAAAAGTTTAAATAAGAATGCTTCATTCTTTCTCTATCTACCTCTCTCCATAAACTCTATACCATACGTATTAAAAATTAATTTCATAAAGTCTGAAGTTACTCATTTTTATACGCATACTCGGCAATCTCGACATCATTCTGTTTAACAATGATATTTGTTTTTCCTTCGACATTTCTTCACAAGAAATGTAGGTCCATAAATCAAGTGAATACCGATATCCTGTGTTGCATAAGTGACACTTATTTACATTCTCTCAGTGCACGGAGGAATGTTTATTTCTCTGGATATTTGATCGAAATCTTGATTAATAAGAAATTTGCCCTTCGGTAATGTTTATAGGTTTAGACACCCTTACCTACACTACAGCTGGGAAACAATAGAGATCGCTATGTTGTCACGATCACGTCTAATGTTATTTCATCGAAAGAATCCGCGGTTAATTGGAAGCTTAAGTGTAGAAATGGGACCTGTGAGATTAAACGTTCAGTGACCTGTGAGACAAAATATTCATTTATATTTAAATGTAGAATGAACGTTGTTATCCTTTCACACAAATGCTTTTGGGGCTTTGGGGCAATTTTCATGCACGTGGAAAATGAAGTGGAAAAAGCGGGACACATTCACGAACCAAATGAGTCCGTCACTTGCAATGTTTCCAGTCAGAATCCCTCTAATTGATTCTACTGGAAATCACCTGCCCACTGTTCCGGGGAATGGCATTTGTCATGAACTCGATTAAAGCTTCAGAGAAACTCCAAAAGTTGATCACTTAACTACGAATAGGTCGCTCGCTTTGCGACACTTCCAGTACAAAGAAAAAAGAAGTTGATATATCGATTTTGGCTAAATTGTCATTTATTAATTTAACTGGATGAAATTCTAATCAATTAATAAGAATCTAGAAATTCAATAACCTTATTCTAGTATATTTACCCTTTTTGGAGAAAAGTCCAGGCATTCAAGAATTTTCTTTAGTTAAACACAGACCTCATTCAAGGAAACTTCATTGATTTTCTTTATTTTATTTTCTACCTCATGACCATTTGTCAAAAAGTTAATTCTCAAACCACAATACTCTTTACTTATATATGTTTAATGAAAATTTTCCCATTTCCCAAACATTTGCTAAATAGGCAATTTCTAACTATAATACTCTATCTATCTATGTGTTATGCAGATTTTACCTTATCCTAAACATATCCCAAATGGGCAATCCTTACAATAACACTACCTGTTTTATGAAGACTTTGCCCTATCCCAAACATTTGCCAAATAGGCAATTTTTAAACAATAATAGTCTCTCTATGTTTTATGAAGACTTTGCCCTATCCCAAACATTTGCCAAATAGGCAATTTTTAAACAATAATAGTCTCTCTATGTTTTATGAAGACTTTGCCATATCCCAAACATTTGCCAAATAGGCAATTTTTAAACAATAATAGTCTCTCTATGTTTTATGAAGACTTTGCCCTATCCCAAACATTTGCCAAACAGGCAATTTTTAAACAATAATAGTCTCTCTATGTTTTATGAAGACTTTGCCCTATCCCAAACATTTGCCAAATAGGCAATTTTTAAACAATAATGGTCTATATATGTTTTATGAAGACTTTGCCCTATCCCAAACATTTGCCAAATAGGCAATTTTCATGCTATAATACTCTTTATCTATCTATGTTTTATGAAGATTTTTCCTTATCCCAAACATTTGCCAAGTAAGCAATTTTTAAACCACAATACTCTTTATCTATCTATGTTTTATGAAGATTTTCCGCTATCCTAACATCAGAACCAAGTTCCTGAAACTCACTGCAGAGGTAGCAGAAGCCATTCATGAATTTTTATGACGGGCAGTGCGCGTATCATCATCAAAAGTTGCAGATACAGTAACTCTGAGATATGCTGTTCTGAAGAGCGTTCAGTGATCACGTCTGCTGATTGATTCAAAGCAGCCATTACCAAGGGACATGGCGATTCCGTATGAATACTGAAGAAGCTTGCTTTGAAAGAGCCTACGCTTGTCACATTTCTCTGAAAATATATATGAAAAAATTCACATTTTATTTTCAAAATGTTCCTACTCTAACCACTCATAGTTCTTCAGTTTTTAAAAGAGCATTGGCCCAGTTGGTGCGTCTCTGTATACTAATATATGAGACCGTCCGAAATGCTTTCAGATTGGAATTCAAGAGGCCTGTTTTCGAAACGAAGCATTTTAGTTCGTATTTTTTTTATGTTGCTTCTGTCTTAATGCAAAATGAATACGTACGTATTGCATTCAAATCTTGCTACATGGGTTTCAAGCTGATCCGTGTCAATCAAACTTAAATTAGAGGAGGTTTTCTTTTGATTTTCAAATCAATCTCCAGTAGTTTTATGAAAGCAAGGAATCCTCCACACGTTCTTACATTTTCGGAAAATATATTCGGACTGCGCACCCCACTCTCTCTCTCTCTCTCTCTCTCTCTCTCTCTCATCCAGCTCTTTAGACAAGGTTAACCTTGCCACTGCAAGTAATTAAGGTGAATTATCGAAATTTTTGCAGAATTCTCTCTCTCCTTTGCCAAGTAGAAAACTCTTTGTATCACTGTCAGCTTGCTGGAAAAAATGTAGTACCTGATAAAAAGTCAATCAACTGTATTACCAATCAGAATTTTGACAAATCAAAACCAAGGATGCTTAATGCAGATAACAGATCAGTATCAACCTTCGAAACTTGAAAAAAAAGATACAAATTGTGGAACAAATACATTTCTAGATGCACACACATAGACGGACAGAATTTACTCTCACAGAAAAATATATGATCGGAATAATAATAATAATAATAATAATAATAATAATAATAATAATAATAATAATAATAATAATTATTATTATTATTATATTAATAATCTCCACACTGAAGAAGGGGCGTGACATTACGTTCAGAAACTGGATGTAATGCTAAATGCATTTATCTACAATTTGCGGTTTTAGTTTTCTGAAAATAAACTATTGTGCCGACTTTTTTTCTGTCTGCCCTCAGATCTTAAAAACTACCGAGGCTAGAGGGCTGCAAATTGATGTGTTGATCATTCACTTTCCAACCATCAAACATACCATATTGCAACCCTCTAGCCTCTGTGGTGTTTATTTTATTTAAGGTTAAAGTCAGCCATGGATCGTGCATTAGGCAGCGCTTTCGGGAGGCGTGGGACGCACCCTCACTCTACCGCATCTGGGAAGCAACTGAAGCGCTATCGGGTGAGTAGCTGATGGTTTTAGGCAGCATTTATATGTTGTACAGAAAACTCGATTGCGCATTTTTTACTTTTTTCCATGCTCATAATAGAGTCCCACTTTGTTAAATCTAGGACTCAGTTTTCTAGTCATCTTTATTTTAAAACTCGCCCCCCAGTTTCCTCGTTGGCTGTGAGGCTCATGTAATGGACACATTTGATGGAAGATCAGTCCCTTTCGAAGTGATTGGCAGATGCAAAATCGTCCGTGAGCCGGACACCAATTTTTGAGATTGGCGTAGCCACACGTTTATCATTTCCGTGTCATCGTTAATCCTCCCTCCGGAGCCGTTCAGGTTTGGCCCTTTTTGACTGAGTCCGTCCTTCGTTTAAAGAAGAAAAGGCGCCATTTTCTGATGTCACTTGCGTTTGATGTACTTAGGTATTCCGCATGCATACTCTTATATCTATGAGCGCAGTATAAAATGCATAATGTTCATTTGTGGTCCAAATTTAATACACCTCGCTCAGAAAAGTTAGTCTTATGATAATAATAATAATAATAATAATAATAATAATAATAATAATAATAATAATAATAATAATAATAATAATGTGTGGCGCCGTGGCAGAGTGGGTTAGGTCGTCAATGGACTGTTTAAGCAACACTGGGGCTGGTCAGTCGTTGGATGGGTGACCGCTCTCCTCGGCGTTGATTCCTTGAGAAAGGATCTTTACCATAATTTCCTCAGTCTACTCAGCTGTAACTGAGTACCTATCTCTGATGGGGTAGGGTCCAGCTATGGGTTAAATAGCAAAACTCAGCAATGATGTTAAGAAATGAAGGAATAAACGACAACGATGTAAATGGAACCTCTGGCAACAGAGGAGCTTCGTCCGGCAGCCAGGTATTCAACCCAATTGAAGGGGAAGACAGTCAGGTACTTGGAGGTCGTCATCCAGCAACTGACCACCACAACGACAGTAATCAACAGCCTGAGATTGGAGCTACAGAAGCAAACCAAAGTAAGAAATAGACAAGAGAAGAAAATAAGGAAATAGGGAGATGCCACATCAGAAGCAACCCGACGGAGAGAGATATAGAAGAAGGTTGGTTAACATCTGGAATGAGAGGAATAACACCCTCCAAACAGAGCAGAGGCTGGCAGACCAAGTAAGGAACATAAAGAAAAAGAACTGGCTCTCCCCAACAGAAAGAGAAGAATTGGAAAGGGAAACATGAGACAGACTAAAGAACTAGCCAGCGATGACACATGGCAATGGCTACAGAGGGGAGAGCTAAAGAAGGAAACTGAAGGAATGATAACAGCGGCACAAGATCAGGCCCTAAGAACCAGATATGTTCAAAGAACGATAGACGGAAATAACATCTCTCCCATATGTAGGAAGTGCAATACGAAAAATGAAACCATAAACCACATAGTAAGCGAATGCTCGGCACTTGCACAGAACCAGTACAAAAAGAGGCATGATTCAGTGGCAAAAGCCCTCCACTGTGCAAGAAACATCAGCTACCTTGCAGTAATAAGAGGTACGAGCACCAACCTGAAGGAGTGATAGAAAACGATCAGGCAAAGATCCTCTGGGACTATGGTATCAGAACGGATAGGGTGATACGTGCAAATAGACCAGACGTGACGTTGATTGACAAAGTCAAGAAGAAAGTATCACTCATTGATGTCGCAATAACATGGGACACCAGAGGTGAAGAGAAAGAGAGGGAAAAAATGGATAAGTATCAAGACCTGAAAATAGAAATAAGAAGGATAATAATAGGAGCACTAGGCACGATCCAAAGATCCCTGAAAAGGAATCTAGAAAAACTAGAGGCTGAAGTAGTTCCAGGACTTATGCAGAAGAGTGTGATCCTAGAAACGGCGCACATAGTAAGAAAAGTGATGTACTCCTAAGGAGGCAGGATGCAACCCGGAACCCCACACTATAAATACCACCCAGTCGAATTAGAGGACTTTGATAGAGCAAAAAAAAAAAAATAATAAAATAAAATAATAATAATATGTAGTGCTGAAAGTGAATGCTGGACAAACTACATTCAGGGTCTTCTACCAATATAATAATAATAATAATAATAATAATAATAATAATAATAATAATAATAATAATAATAATAATAATAATAATAATAATAATAATAATAATAATAATAAGCTAAAATGGCAAAGTTCATATCATTTGAAAATAGAAGTGGTGAGCTTTTTAAAGTTAAGATTCTAATCCTTGAGTCTGACGAGGATTCCATACAGCGTAATGTATCCCTTCAGGTATATCTTCGTTAAGAGCGCACTCTTGCGGGATTAACTTTTTACTTTCATGTTTATCCTTTTACTCCGAAGCAGTTATTCGTAAGTAAAGTGTTACCCCTCCGGGAACGTCTTGATTCTGCATACTTACGGTTACTTCTAAATTATTATGGCAAGAATATATTTCTGGAGACCATAAAATTACCGGTTTGAAAAAGGAATTTTTTTCTTTTTTTTTTCTTTTTTTTTTTAGAAGCCCCGACCATCACTGTTCTATTTCAAGGCTCAATAATTTCTCGTTGAAGATAATATTTTCTCCCATGATGCGCTTCCTCTCTCTCTCTCTGTCTCTCTCTCTGTCTCTCTCTCTGTCTCTCTCTCTCTCTCTCTCGGGATTATATATTATCATATATGAATTATATCTATACCCTCGAATTTTAAGTAAATAAGGTAATAACATAACAGACTAAATCAATTAGTCAATAAATGAAAGTACATGACAAATTAAAGGCCACTCGTTTATTTTATAAATATCACCAAACTGCAACGAAATTTTCTTTCCTAGAGAATAAAGTGAAAATCATACTTTAATTTAATAGGAAGCAATATTTTCAGTGAAAGTAGGATTCCTCATTTTTTGTGGTTATCGTTGAGCACTAAACAGAGGTTCAGAGGTTACTGACTGACTAAGACGTTTTACGGAAAAGGGCTGATTTAGAGAACAAGACACACTACTTGTGCCTTTCAGCATCCACCTGTGTACTGAAAATAAACAGACAGACATATGACGTCGAGTTTTCAATGTAGTTATTGATAATCGATAGGATTAAAAAAAAAAAAGAAGAAGTTTGTTTAGCGTTTGCGAATAATGAGAAGCATCGGGTCATGCATAATAAGTTCAGGACTCCAAACCAAAAATTTTCGAGGCACGTTTGAAAAAAAAAAAAGGGGGGGGGGGGGGGGGGATTTTTACACATCGGGATATTTTAAATGAACTGAAACTGCAACCCGGGATATTGATTTTTAACAAAAGTTTTCGCCACTAATGGGAAAGAGCGCATTCCTCTTAATTTTCACAGATATGTTGGTGAGCGTTTGCTAAAAAAGGAAATTGACTTGTTTGGTCTGTCGGCTGAATACAGCGTTTGAAATTTTAGTTTTGTAACCGGGTTTTTTTTTTTTTTTTTTTTTTTTTGTTTTTTTTTTTTTTTTTTTTTTTTTTTTAGCCTGTAGAATAGATCAACAATTACGATCCACATATAATATATTGGGCAATGTGTGTTTTAAGGCTAGATAACTTCTCGTTGAAGAAAAAGTTTTCTTTCAAGATATATTTCCTCTCTCTCTGTCTGTCTGTCTGTCTCTCTCTCTCTCTCTCTCTCTCTCTCTCTCTGATTAGCATCACTGCAAACTCACAAGAATCATTTCCCCAGTCTCGATCAAAATATCAAGCAATAAGTTATTACGATTTAAACTCTTCGATAACGGAGTCATCTCAGGCAGAAGGAATGGTTTCAATATTGCTCATTGTAAGCGATATGATAACATACCATTTGTAGATGGTATCTATCATTTTTCAAAATAAATTTAACTTATAATCTTTACTCGTAAAAGTTTTCATTTCACTGAAAATATCAATTCCAGTTTCACTTTTTCATTTGACACACACACACTCACACACTTTTCAAATGATAACTGTTAATCTAAAATGAGAAAATGAAAAAATCTTATATGTGCTTCTATTCAAACGATTATGACTACTATTTCATGTCACTGCATAATTCTTTTCATATAAAATTAGTGGTAGTTTCAACAAGAAAACCCTCTTTATCATATTTGATCTCCATTATAGAATTTCTGAAAACGGATCACGTGAAATTCGACTTCGACACGAAGTAAATCTCGACATTTCTCTCAGGAACTCTGGTGTCCTTTGTAAAACTGATTCACCTAAGGTAGATTCTCAGATGAGCCTTATTCCTACGAGACGTTTGTTTGGTGGCCGCTGATTGGCTGGTACCGGGAGGTAGGCAGCTCCCAGCCAATCAGCGGCCGCCAAACTAACGTCTCTTAGGCATAGGGATCATCCAAGAATCTACCTTAAGTGAACCAGTTATAGTTCAGTTTAACAAGAAACGAAGAGAATGGAGAGCGTGATGCTACATCACGTTGCTGAGGAGGACAACAAAATGACCCTGAATGACCTTGCGGAGTGAAAGAGAAAAATTAAATGGTACTTCACAATATCCTTTCTTCTCTCTCTATCTCTCTCTCTCTCTCTCTCTCTCTCTCCCACCTGGATGATTGTCTCCTTCTCTATTGATCAAAGGCTTTGTTGCTTCTTCAATCACATGAGAGAATATGAAACTATGAGATTCAAAGAATGCCTATCCCTTTAGAGTTTCTAATATATTCGTTTTATTGATGTTCTGTTTTTTAAGATTAATTTCATTTGTAATAATAATAATAATAATAATA
Source organism: Macrobrachium nipponense (assembly GCF_015104395.2). NCBI lineage: Eukaryota > Metazoa > Arthropoda > Malacostraca > Decapoda > Palaemonidae > Macrobrachium > Macrobrachium nipponense. The sequence continues at coordinate 28,492,490 of NC_061103.1, read as the reverse complement.
ATAATAATAATAATAATAATAATAATAATAATAATCATGAAGAGGGATGCAACCAGGAACCGGAGCCCCCCCCCCCCCCCCCCCCCCCCCCTATAAAACCACCCAGTCGACCAGGATGACTGACAGAAAAAAAAATAATTCAGTTAATATAAACATTTGAGATTCTCCTCATATCTAAATATCACTCTACTAATCAACTGGTTTTTGTAATGATCTTATTTGTTATATACTCAACTATATGAAAATATCAAGGAAAGTTAAACTATTGATACATCAGCACATACCATCGAAACGCAAGCATGTAATAATAATAATAATAATAATAATAATAATAATAATAATAATAATAATAATAATAATAATAATAATAATAATAAAAGACTCAAGCTCAGTTGACACTAATTATTTAATAAACTGAAAAAGTTTCTGCCAAACTGAAATTCGAAGGCAAAATTCTTTTTATGACTCTGACTCGGTTATATCTTCAATGCTTTCACTTTTATATTTTTTTTCTTTGGCAAAGTTTGAGGTTTGTCTGTTCTAGGTCATAGAAAATTAACATTAATGTAGAACTTTTCAAACAGTTTTCACTGCCAATGCAATGACCCGTTTCCTTCTCTTAATTAAGAGGCGAAATATATTTGACATTTTGGAAGGATTATTTGCATAACTTTATTAACCATTTCCTATATTTTCCTTCCAATTTTCTAGCGGTACAGGTTTTCTTTTCTTTCTCTCTCGACAACCCACGAAAATTTGTAACATCATCAAGGCAGACAGCAGCAAGTGTGAATGAAATTAAAGCAATTCTGTAAGATGTTAATCAAGAAATGCGGAGGAAATTACTAGTGAATCTACGTTAAAGTTTCTACGTTTCACTTCATTCTATAAAAACAAAAGCCTCCTTGGGAACGTCTCTTGCATGTGAAGCTAATAGACTGACTTTCTTTCAGACTGGTTAAGAATTCAGAATCTCGAGAGCTTCTGGTGTTCAGAACTTCCTTGAATTTACAGCATCGAATAGAATCAAGTGTTATTTTAATTAGTTTGAGAAAGTAGAATTCTGTCCATTAGGATATCTTTACCGCCATTGTGTCTCTACTTGCAACAGGTCCCTACTACCTATTGAATTTCATCACTCCATTTGAAGAATATAATGATAACAGAATTGAAGCCTAAATGGTAAGTGAACTCCTGGGAAAAACGAGGAAACATCTCATTTCATCTGCTTGACGAATACCAAGGGAACGCCAGTTCGAAAAAGAGAAAATAAATAAAAAAACTTATTTCAGACGAGCAAAAAAAAAAAAAAAAAAAAAAACACACAAACACATACATTTCATACTTTTCTTCTCAGTATCCTACCGACCACCTCCAAAACATTGTGCCACTTACCTCCACATAACACTAGGTAATGATTCCATAATATTAATATCTTCCCTTCAAATACCTCATCTACCATCTAACTCTAGCCAGAACCTTACCAGTATCCATCGTCTATTTCACAAATTTCCTAATTTATACCTATCAGAAAATCTATTATCCTCCATTCTAGTTCCTCGTTGGACGAGTGGTTTTGGCTGCCAATCCTGTGGTCCGAAGTTCGATTCTCGGCTCTGCCAACGCGGAATCAGAGGAATTTATTTCTGGCGATATAAATTAATTTCTTGGTATAATGTGGTTCGGACCCCACAAGAAGCTGTAGGTCTCGTTGCTAGGTGACCAATTGGTTCCTAGCCACGTAAAAATATCTAATCCTTCGGGCCAGCCCTAGGAGAGCTGTTGATCAGCTCAGTGGTCTGGTAAAACTAAGATATACTTAACTTGACTTATCCTCCATTCCCTCCCCAATCTGAAACATATTTTCATCTGTCTTATACTGAATGTTTTACTATGTATACTCTGCATCCTGAATTTCTATCCATTTCTACTCACCTTCCTCCACATACTTAGAGCACGAGAAGGGCAAACATTAGTGAGCTATTGAGATGTATAGTGACATTTCTTTGCAAAGTGTCTCTGTGAAACTCGGATTCTTTTCTATTGCTAATGTCGAAAGGGCAGCTCTGACCATAATAATAAAGTCCACCTCAAGGGATTTGGTTCACAAAATTGTTCGGAAAACACACTGGGACTGAGTCATACTACTCACAACCACCCAGTCACACAAACATTCGAAAATGCACAAACACAAAACGCCAATTACTCTTTCATTTTCAAGTAGGCAGAAAAGACCAGATTTTCGCAATTTACTTATGCTGTTTTGTTTAACGAACTTACAAACAAACACACAAATACACACATACATACATATTTATATGAAAAATATCATCCTTATTTTAGATATTCACGTACATGCATCCACACATATATACTATACTATTATATATATATATATATATATATATATATATATATATATATATATATATATATATATATATATATAATTCTAATTCTAGATATTCTCAATTTCATAAATCTGCATCAGTATATATATATATATATATATATATATATATATATATATATATATATATATATATATACGAATAACTTGATCACGAAGTATATAAAATGTGATGCTATGTATAAATAAAGGTTTTTTGCCACGAAGGAAAAAATGAAAAAGCGAGATAGCCAAGTACTTTCGGTCCTGTTCGGACCCTTTACTGAGGCAAACTGATTTTACAGAGAATTACATAGTCAAAAGAAGGCTTAATATACAAACTGACACTACAAGATTAGCAATAAGGGCTATTTTCACTCTACAGAAAGGAGGAGCCGCCTGAGGGTAGCCACACCTTGAAGGATACACGCAGTAAACAAGTGATTCTTACAGTACATTTTGAAAAAAACACGGAGCATATACAATTTAATATCATGAATTTTTACACAAATTTTCCCAAAAAATTATTATTAATGAAAAGACGAAAGAAAATATAAATATATATATATATATATATATATATATATATATATATATATATATATATATATATATATATATATATATATATATATATATATCGAGCAAGAGAAAGAGGGAGAGAGAATATCGAACCAGAGAGAGAGAGAGAGAGAGAGAGAGAGAGAGAGAGAGAGAGAGAGAGAAATAATAACTATATACATGTGAGACTAATTTATTAGTTGTTCATTTATTTTAAGGTCCTTCATAAACATCTTACAATTATATGGGTCCAAATGGTACATTCCCAGACTAAGATTTAGGTTGTTTTTATTAGTGATTTGTATAATTGCCGATTCCAGTAAATTTTCAAATTATTGAAACATAATCATTAGATCTAGCAATTACCGAGGTATCACCCCAATTAATACAATGAGATTTTTCACTCAGATGGATAAACAGTGCATTTGAAGTCTGGGCTGTTCTAACTGAATACATATGCTGCTTAATACGTACACATAAATTTTTACTTGACTGACCAACGTAAAACGATGGGCAATCCTTACAAGGAATTTTGTAAATGATGTTGTTATTTGTTACGGGACTATTCTTAATTAGCATATCTTTAATGGTATTGTTATAAGAGAACACTACATTAACATTAAACGATTTAAATATTGATTTTATGGTTTCAAATCCACGAAAATAAGGTAAGCTAAGTACATTTTTAGGCATTTCTTTTTCATTAATAGCAACACTAAAACTTTTTGTGAGCTTTTTGATAACATAAATCAATTAAATGAGGTGGGTAGCAGAGATCGTTTCCTATCTTTTTCATGATATTAAATTGTATATGCTCCCGTGTTTTTTCAAAATGTACTGTTTTCTGGAAGAATCACTTGTTTACTGCGTGTATCCTTCAAGGTGTGGCTACCCTCAGGCGGCTCCTCCTTTCTGTAGAGTGAAAATCGCCCTTATTGCTAATCTTGTAGTATCAGTTTGTATATAGTAAGCCTTTTTTTGACTATGTACTTCTCTGTAAAATCAGTTTGCCTCAGTAAAGGGTCCGAACAGGACCGAAAGTACTTGGCAATCTCGCTTTTTAATTTTTTCCTTCGTGGCAAAAAAGCCTTTATTTATATATATATATATATATATATATATATATATATATATATATATATATATATGTATATATATATAGATATGTATATATATATACTATGATATATATATATTATATATAATATATATATATATATATATATATGTATAATTCTAATTCAAGATATTCTCAATTTCATAAATCTGCTTCATCAATCACTTACTTTATTGCTGAACTGAGAACTAATGCATATCGGGGATTCATTTCATTTCATAGTTATTTTGTCATTTTACCTTCGGGCATAAAAGGCGATAGGAGTGCAGTCAATTCAAGAGAACGTACTAAGTTAATTTATTTTCGAAATGAATTTATGATACATTAAAGCTTTAATTGATAATGCATCGAAATCCCTCATCATTAAATCTGTCATTCCTGCATGGAATGATAGATTTCAGCCAAATGTACCTTACAGGAAATAATGAAAATTTTTGAGAGAGAGAGAGAGAGAGAGAGAGAGAGAGAGAGAGAGAGAGAGAGAGAGAGAGAGAGAGAGCAAAGTATAAATACGACATGATGGCTAGAAATTTCATATAGATTTCTAATAAAATAAAAATACAAATAAATCTAAATATTTAACAACAATTTTAAGCTAAATTATTCATCAATGAAATAAAACCCACAAAGGCATATTCCGAACTCCAGAGAATTATAAGTGGAGGAGACAGCAACAAAATATTTAAGACTAAATTCGTGAAAATGTCCCAAATTGCATTCTTAACGAAACATGAGCAAATCCACATTGCACACGGGGGAACGATATTCACAAACTGGGCACCGAGTTTCAGCAAAATCATCAAACAAGGAACTAATTAAACTTGACTTGAATACATGAGGTCACGTCTGCCTTATTTCAAAGGGGAAATTTACCAGCTGAAAAATGTGGTTAATTTCCACACGACAAAATGAGAAAGAAATGGGTGTTTGAAGTTGGGCAGCAATGATCAACGTTATTAACGACAAGCTGACAGTGAATTAAGATGAAAAAAAAAATAAAAGGGTAAAAATTAAACGAAAAATTGTTGGAGGAACGTTAAACATTGTTTAACAAATAAAAAAATAATACAAAAAAAAAAAAGGATTGAAACTACTGAGTAGAAATACAATAATATAAATGTGAAAACATACATTATCTTCAAAAATACAAATATAAAAAGCGAATCTTTTTAAACATTTCCGCAGGAGTCAGCAATGAAGCTGAATAATTATTTGGGCAAAGAGCAACCTACGATAACAGCAAATACCAATCGCAAGTGACCTTTCACGTTCCCTAAGCAGGAACAAAGGAGAAAGAAAATATTTTGCAACCACGAATAATAATGAAGGTATAGCATATATTGCCAAAATTCTGCTTATTAAAAAGTGAAATCATTAACAAAATAAAAATGTATCGTGGTAGAAATCATTCAGGAGGAAATAAGAGGAAATAATAATAACCGAGATTAAAATACAATACTGAAACATAACTTCATTACTTGCGTGGTACATAACTAAAAAATGCAGCATAGAGGGATGTGTTAGTTTAGCTTCTATTTTGCTGTCTGTCTATGTCTCTCTCTCATTGCATATATACTATATATAATATATATATATATATATACTATTATATATATAATTACTTAATTAATATATACATATATATATAATATTATATTATATAATTTATTATATATAGATCTATTAAATATAGATATAAGATAAAATATAATATATTTAAATAATATAGAAATAATATAATAAATATAATATAAATATATATATATATATATATATATATAAATGATATATATAAGATATAGATAGGATATATAGATATATAATTTATATATATATGATATATAATACATATATATAATATATATATAATATATATATAATATATATATATATATATGTATATAAATATATATATATATATATATATATATATATATATATATTATATATATATAATATATAATTTGTATGTACCTGTATGTTTCTGGACAAAGGTTTTCTAGTAAACGTTCAAATATCAAATATTAAAAACGAAAATCAACGGTGAAATTCAAAGAACTGAGGGGATCTGCAACTGTTCTATCAAATATAATCAGTGATTATCAAATGCTGGTCATGTGGGGAGGGTTATTCCATGACAGTTAATGTCATTTTTCGCTTACTCGGGGAGTAAGCCTACAAACTACTTTGTTGTTGTGTTTGTTATTGTTTTTGTTGTTGTTGTTGTTGTTGTTGTTCTTGTTTTTGTTGGGGGGTACGAAAGGTCAATGAAAGAGGTCAAAAAGGACTGAAAAAGGTGCTTCGCGTTGAGTGAAATATACAGGAATTTTTGGATAGAATATTTTTAATTTATTTATTTGAATGAAAATGTCAAAAATAAATAATGTGCATGATAAAAAGTACGTTAAAATTATTTCTAATAAAATAGACCTATTTATTTTAACTTTCGTTGGTGAAACAAGGCTCTATTTGACCTTAGATTTTAGCACGATTTAATTTACATGAAAAGTTAGGAATATAATGTTTACAACTTACGTGTGAGGGGAAAATCTTGCACGCATCCCGAGTAAGCTGGACGTCGGATCACGCCTTGTTACAAATCTCTATTCATCTCCAGTCCCCCGCCCCCCTCTCACATGGTTAAGTATGTCTTAGTTTTACCAGACCACTGAGCTGATTAACAGCTCTCCTAGGGCTGGCCCGAAGGGTTAGATATTTTTACGTAGCTAGGAACCAATTAGTTACCTAGCAACGGGACTTACAGCTTATTGTGGGATCCGAACCACATTATATAGAGAAATGAATTTCTAATCACCAGAAATAAATTCCTCTGGTTCCGCGTTGTGGGAGCAGAGCACGAAATCCACTCGTCCAACGACGAACATTCCCCTCTCAATGTTCTCATCAAAGTAGAACTGGGCCTGACATTTCTAAAACCAGCTCGTTCATCGCTATCATTTTATCGGTTCCTGAATATTTTCATCAGTAATTGCAATGCCTCTATAGTTACTCAATTCAGTCAGGGAGGAGAAAGATCGGTAATCACCTGATCTTTCAACAACTCTAAACAAAAAGAATGAAGGGCTTGGCTCGTAAAAGTGACGGTAATTGCAAGAGATAAAGATCAGTAAGTTGTGTGAGAGCAAATGGTGTTGCTAGCGTCTGGAAGTAACAGATATCTTCAGAGTCACAGAAATAATGATTCATTAAGAAATTTTATTTATAGATAAACGCGATGTTTATTTTCTAAACTTCTATAGACTACAAAAGGATATACCTATTACTACCCCTAATCAGTATCTGTCTTGTTTTTTAAATCCTCGACTGCTATAGGTTCCAGATGTCTCTAAACTAATCTAATAACATGAAAATAGATTCTATTGTTTTCCTAGCGGAATTAGCTAATTAAGCCTAATCATGACGACGGCATTCATGTCGAATGAAAGTATAGGAAGGTTTTAACATCTGCCTTTGCCCTGACAGATAAATTCAACTATTAACTGTAATGCCAGACAGAAGCGGCAAAAGAGAACTTAAGAAAAGAAAAAAAAACTTTCTTAATACACTGCATTCACTGAACCCAATAAAAATGAATGATTAAAGAAATTATGCCATCAAGATTTTTTTTTCCAAGTTTTGTCCTTCACGCTGGGCTCTCTGTTGGAGGTCGTTATCCTGCCCAAAGTCATTTTAAGTGCCACAGGATGCCACAGCTTGAGTCCATTGCCCCCCCCCCCCCCCCCCCCCCCCCCCCCCCTCTCTTACATTCGATCGGAAATCTGCCCTCTCTGTCGGAATAAATCTCCATAAGGTAATAAGGAGATGCTCAAGAAAGATATTTCAAAACATTATAAAATTTGCAATATTTCTTCACAATTGTAACCGATGAAAAATTAAACTTTCACAGATGGAGAGAGAAAGAGAGAGAGAGAGAGAGAGAGAGAGAGAGAGAGAGAGAGAGAGAGAGGTACTGACTATGTCTCCTGTCTGCTGCTGGCTTTTTTTTTTTTTTTTTTTTTTAGTTGATAGGTAAGATGGGTGAAAGAAGAGTGAGGGCAATTAATTATTTGAGCATCACGAAAGACAATTGTCCATCGTCATTTTTAATGAGGCGTGGAATTCCAATCCAGATATGCCCGCAAGACCAGATAAAAAATTAAGAGAACCATTAGAAATCTGGTCTGAATTGCTAGGGATGGCTGTAGGTGTAAGAATAAAATATTTCATACAATAAAATATTTCTTTATTTGTTCGTATGAAATTAAAGACAACGCGAGAGGAAGGAAAAACCACTCAAGACTGCTGTATTATTAAAAACAACAGATGTCGGACTTCTCAGTTCTAGAGGTCCTTTCTTCCTCACACAATTGGACTATGGAATTCCAGCCTTCCTTCAGAGGAAGTCGTGCAACTGAAACTTCAGAAGTTGTAGCGGAAATGCAATTCATTTCTATCCTGATACTATTCTCCTTGCATTTTAATATATTTCTTTTTTATCTATTTTATTTTCATAAGTGGGATCTCTTCTTTCTGTATTTCACTTTACCTCGTCTTACTTACTTCGTCTTAAAGAACACCATATTCTTTGGAAGCTTGAATTTCAAGTCAATGGCCCCTGTGACTTGCTTGTTCCATGTGAATAGGTTTCATTTACTGAATATAATAATAATAATAATAATAATAATAATAATAATAATAATAATAATAATAATAATAATAATAATAATAATAATCATAGGAGCACCAGGCACGATCCCAAGATCCCTGAAAAGGAATCTAGAAAAACTAGAGGCTGAAGTAGCTCCAGGACTCATGCAGAAGAGTGTGAACCTAGAAACGGCGCACATAGTAAGAAAAGTGATGGACTCCTAAGGAGGCAGGATACAACCAGGAACCCCACACTGTAAATACCACCCAGTCGAATTGGAAGACTGTGATAGAGCAAAAAAAAAAAAAAAAAAAAAAAAAAAAAAAAAAAAAAAAATAATAATAATAATCATAATAATAATAAGTGACTGCAATAAAAGCTAAAAAGCTAAAAAACTACTGAAAGCTATAAAAAAGATTTTACAATAAAGAAAAACACCAAAGTCGGCTGCAATTCGTGATAGCCCTTATGTGCCGTTTGTCTCTCTCCACGGACGGTTTCGGAGTCCGCCAAGTATACTTTAGTTGTTTAGCCATTTGTTTTCCACTATTTCTTTCCGTTTGAAATAAAGTTACCTTCTCTATTTTCAATGTCTGGAAGTTTAAAAACAAAATAACATCGCTGTTTAGATGTATCTCATATTAAAAAGTTACACGTCTTAGTTATTCTTTTTTCACATCAAAAAATTACATTTCACGGTTATGTCATTTTAAACTTAAGACTGCCTTTCCTACCTAAAACAGTTACATCTTGACCAAACACTTTTCCACCATCATCCACCTCAAGGAAGTTATCCATCCTCTCCATGCATTCAGTTTTTCCTCGTGCATTCTTTCCTATTATCTTCCTTGCCTGCCACCCATCCGAAGCGGACCATTTCCTATTACTGATTCCAACGCATTTAATTTTTGCGCTTTCGCCTAAATCTTACGGCAAGTTCCACCCTCATTTATAATATGTAACCTTCTTTGCATTTTTATGCTCTCGTGAAAGATTTTCTTATTAACTTAACTCTGCATCTTTTTATATAATTACACTCTTACCATTATTTTCTTATTAACTCTGCATCTTTTTATATAATTACACTCTTACCATTATTACTCTATGTACCACAATCACACAGGCTTATTTACCCGACCTCCCATTTTCCTTTAGTCTACTTATATCAATCATATATTCATAGTTTGTGTCACATTCACATTTCCTTAGATTTCGTCTACCTTTCATGCACTTAGCAGGTAGCATTCTGCATTATATGCACAATCTCGAATCAGTCTTCTTGTACAAACTTTGGAGAGCCGTACGTTCATTTATCTAGAAATAAAATTCCCTAAAGAATTATTAATTTTACGAAAGTAACTCTGAAGATATCCTTTATATTTTTCCCCCTTGTAGGACAACACACCTTCAATGTTTTACATGTTCCATGTTTCTCTTTTAATCATATTGAACCTTGCAAACCACTTGAAGGAGGCCGGTCTCTAAAGTCCCCTATGAGATTTATACCCCAAATCATGCTGCCTTTAATACGGTTTACGTTGTCATTTTCGCTGATTCACCTATTCTGTAATTCAGCTCATCTCTGAAACTACCGACATTCATTTAATTTTCTCTTGACTTAGAAAATCAACAACTTCTATCCTTTAACCATCCTTAATGACATTCATTGCTTCCTTAAAAAAAGTATGACCTCCAGCGATTAATTTTTCTGCGATTAATTTTTCAAAACCTAACTTACATCTGTCACATTCCAGGCTTCTGTTATCTTTCCATCCAAACTGAAGAAAAATAGTTAAAACATCACACACCTGTAATGAGACC
>NC_061103.1:28474454-28479454 GCF_015104395.2 Macrobrachium nipponense | reverse complement strand
GGAGGACATTTGGTTTGAAAATGTGACAAGAAAGACGGCTGAAGTTTTGATGTGTTATAGAGTATCAAAAACTGAGTCACGGAGTTGAAAACTCAAAAACTTAAAAAATAAAATAAATAAAAAAGGGGTACGTCAGTAACTCATCTTTTGAGGAAATTTGGGCTGCAAATGTGTCAAGAAAGATAGCTAAAATTCTGATATGTTATAGAGTCACGGGGTTGAAAACTTAAAAACTTAAAAAATAAAATTAAAAAAATTAAAAAATGGGTTACGTCAGTTCGTCAAAACAGAGATGAACTACTCGTACACATTATATCAATTATTACAAATACAAACATTAATCCGTATATACCAGTCGAAGCAATTTGCTCCATTTCTCGAAGCAACGACTGCGCTGATTGCTTAGGCTTTTGACATTAAATGCGTCTGAGAATAGAGAGCTATTTGGTAAACGCAACACGCTCTCAAAATCCCAACATTATCACGCCGCGGAATCAGAAGAGGTGTGGAATAAACAGCTCCCACATCGATATTGACAAATCTGAGCGAAGGTCTGTTTTGATCGGATAAGATAATGAAAGACATTTGAAAACCAAAGCTTCGAAGTCGATTAATCAATCAAAGAGTTGACAGTTTTCTTATTATGGTCAATAAGATTAAGCTTTCCAACCACTCATAAATTTTGCGTGAACGCCTCCTACTTCGATTAAAGCCTCGAAATCCTTCTGCCTTGAAAAGACTTTTCCAAAGCTTTTCGAGATGACTAGATTCTGACATTTTAACACGATTTACCGCTAAAACTACGAAACGAATGTTGCGTGTGTGAGGGCGAGAAATAATGAATTTATGGATATGCATATCTTTAAATTCACCATACATTAATACTTATTTCTGGTATCACCATATGTTCCAAAGGTCTAAAAGTATCCTTCTTGCCATATGTCTTGAGAGTTATTTCCTATTTTTCTTCAAGTCCTTCAGATGAAATTGAAACGAAAACAAAAAAAATAGTCTCTTCCATTACAACAAGGGCAGACACCCAGAACCAGACAGGTGTTTTTTTTTTCTTTTTGTAAGAGTCACTCCACCTTGACATTTGCACTGCAGTCTCCTTCCCTAATTGATGTTTAGTCTGGCAACAGACTCTTAATCTTCCTGAGAAGTTTCGAACGAGTTCTTTCTTTTCTTGACTAAATAATCTTTTATTTTGATAATTGTCATTATTTTTGCACGGAGGATGTCCTTACTCTATTATTATTATTATTATTATTATTATTATTATTATTATTATTATTATTATTATTATTATTATTATCATTATTATTATTATTATTATTATTGCTGGAAGTAAACCCTCTTTTACAATAAACATGTTTTATTAAAAGTGATTGCTGCCTCAGCTGCATTATTTTATAAAGGGTTCTTCTCTATTTTTCTAATTATTGTTTTCTCATTGTTGCTTAAACTGGTGAGCAACGCACCGAAGGTTGACATATCTCAATTAGGTAATAGTCAAAGCCGATTGGATTTTTTATTGGTAAAAAATTCCAGTGGGAGTAGTCAAATCTTCGGATATATCCCGTAGAGTGTATCGTAGGTAGAATTGATATTAAATTTTATTCTTTTCTATTTTTTAAAATCCAATCGGCTTTGACTATTACATAATTGAGATATGTCAACCTTCGGTGCGTTGCTCACCAGTTTAAGCAACAATGAGAAAACAATAATTAGGAAAATAGAGAAGAACCTTTATAAAATTAATGCAGGTGAGGCAGCAATCACTTTAATAAAACATATTATTATTATTATTGTTATTATTATTTATTACTATTATTACTTATTCTTATTAATTATTATCATATTATTATTATCATATAACAGGGGCCACCGACTTGAAATTGAAGTTCACACAGACAGAATATGTTTGGCTAAATATGTAAGTGCATAGGCACAAAATTCCACCTACTAACATATACATTTATCCATACGTATATACATGTATATGTAATTTTTTCATTGTAGTTTAACTCTCTCTCTCTCTCTCTCTCTCTCTCTCTCTTTTACGCACACACACATTGCATTTATAATATATATATATATATATATAATATATATATATATGTATATATATATATATATATATATATATATATATTATATATATATATATATATATATATATATGTTACAGTCAATATCTAAATCCAGACAATTTGTAAAGTGGCTGATTTTTTCAGGCAGTTTGTGAATTGCCTGGTTCACCCAGTCAGTTTATAAATCAGCTAAAAATCGCAGACAATTTACAAAGTGACTAAAATTTTGATAGATTTTCTTGGCATATTGACTGAAATGATCCAGCTACGGCTCATAAATCCCCAACCCCACCCGGCCAAGGAACGAACCCAGCTCCTTTTGTGTGTACTGTGTGTGTGTGTGTGTGAGTGTGTAACTAGCTGTTACCCTCTCAGTGTGAGCTCAGAGCTCATTATTTCACTCATATGAAGTAATGAACTGACAGAAAAACAGTGTTATTGAGTAAAATTTTATTTTCTAAAACCTATGTAACGATATATCAAAATTGAAAATAAAGTACGAAATGTGACATTTTAAATATTATATCAGTTTTTATTCCTACAATTCAAGCCAGAGTGGCACCGACTATTGCACTTGTAACCTTCTTTGTAACATTTACAGCGATTTGTTTGACACTGTTTCTTGCCCACAGTACAGTTGCACTTGGCATAATCTTGACCACCAAACCTAGATGATTGCTGTACTGCCTGACGTAGTCCTACCTCCTTGTCTGCACTCACTTCACCGATACTATACAGTTGATGGCTGCAAATATCAAATTGGCTCCTACTGTAGCGCCCCTTGAGTATTCCATCTCTCACGCCTATTCGATACATGTCATTTTCATTACGATCTAAGATAACACAGATAACATTTCGTGGATCACCTTTTCCTCGATCAACTAATGGGATAGGAATTGTCACGTTATCTCCTGGATTACCTGGGACACATTCTACACGACTACGTTTGACCTTGCGCTCAGCTTGAGCTAACTGACCAGCTGCTGCTCTGGACCGTTGAAGTGCTATGTCTTCTTGGAGCTTATGAAGTCTTCCTTGAGGATTCTAGCCACAGGGTGGACTGTCTGGATAGGCAGAGCCCTCTGATTAATAACAAAAGAAAACATTTAATAAATGGTGATAGACTTGCCATGTGGTTTGGAACTTTACCAAATTAGTTATCAGTTACCTTTTATAATTTTGTGTGTGTGTATGTGTGTGTGTGTGTGTGTGTGTGTGTGTGTGAGAGAGAATGAGAGAGTATCACTACCTGGCTGAGCGAAGTCCTCTGGCAATAATTTGGAGGAGTAGAGCATTCAGGTGAATCGTCTGGATGATCCATGCACTCAGGTGGATCGTCTGGAGGGTTCGTGCAGTCAGGTGAATTGTCTGGAGGTTTCGTGCTCTGAGGTGAATTGTCTGGAGGGTTCGTGCACTCGGGTGATTCATCTGGACGAGTAGAGTCAGAGGGGAAACTGTAAGCTCCAGGCAAATCCTCTTCAGTGATCATTGTCTTCAAAACTTCTTCTGGAAGTGCAGTTGAGCGTAGACCTACTCTGGCCTCAACACCAAAGAGTGCTTTGTATGGGGATTGTTTGATTCCAGAATGGTAACTGGTGTTCTTTTGGAACTGCACAAACCTCAGTCTCATGGGCCAGTCACTTGTATCATTATCCCCTAACCATGAAATAAGCATGTCTTTTACATCAGAGTTAAGGCGTTCAACTGATCCCTGGCTCTGTGGATGCCTTGGTTTACCATGAACGATCAACAGGTCTGGCCAAAGAAGTTTGAGTTCCAAGATAACCAATGCAGTAAATTCACTACCATTATCACTTTGCAGAATTTGAGGGGCTCTCTTTGAAGTTAAGGGACACAATATGCAATACTTTGTTAGATGCTCTTGGTACACCATTATCCACTTATATTTTCCTCTGGCGCAAGACTGCATGTCAACAAGATTCACCTGAGCTCGTGAACCGTAGTCCTTAGATAAAATCGGTTTGACAGTAACACCCTTGGTTGCACATCTCTTTCGTTTCTTTTGACACTGAACACACACACATATCTTGACAATTCTTTGATCATTTTGTCTCTGCCGCCATGGCCCATAGCAATGTGAGCACTTTTTTTTTTTTTTGTTTCAAACATATCCTCAACGTGCACAAAATAAACGGGTTCTGGAGTTTCATCCTTCCGTTTTTTTATCAACTTTTCAACACCACCACACTGAAGAACTGCATAACGTCCAAGGATGTAATACTGCCGATTTGATTTATTTTTTTGCAGATGCTGCTACTCTGAGTTCCTATATCAGATTGTAGTACTCAAGTTTAGTCAGTATTAATGACTTTGAGTTCGAGTTTTTCTTTAACATCACTTTGTCGTAAAAATGTGTTTCTTGGGGACACGCCATAATTCTATAAACGAAGTGAACCTCACAAAAGGACAGTGCCAGGGACAAGACCAACATACAACTGCTCCAGCTAGCTAGCACACACACGCACACTGTTGCGGGTTCGTTCATGGACAGACTTTTTTAATCACACGCACACACACACACAAAAGGACCTGGGTTCGTTCCTCGGCCGGGCGGGGTGGGGATTTGTGACCCGTAGCAGGATCATTTCAGTCAATATGCCAAGAAAATCTATCAAAATTTCAGTTACTTTGTAAATTGTCTGCGATTTTTAGCTGATTTATAAACTGACTGGGTGAACCAGGCAATTCACAAACTGCCTGAAAAAATCAGTCAATTTACAAATTGTCTGGATTTAGATATTGACTGTAACACACACATATATATATATATATATATATATATATATATATATATATATATATATGTATATATATATATATATATATATATATATGTATATATATATATATATATATATATATATTATATGTATATATATGTATATT
>NC_061103.1:28454454-28469454 GCF_015104395.2 Macrobrachium nipponense | reverse complement strand
GCCTCGTAACAAGGAATAAGCTTTTTTATATTTGATGCCACTTTCATTGAATGACACCCGTACATTGCTCGTTTCCTTTGAGGTTGTTTAGGGTTTCACTTTCTTCTCCAAAAATTAATAATAAAGTGTGTCCTTTACTAGATCCCAAATAACAACTTTCTCACCAGTAGGTAGGTTTATGCCACGGTAGATTAATTTAGATGATAATACGTCAAGATTTCCAACAGGTGTATCATATCTTTGATTACTTAATATAAAACATGATAAAAAGCTCTTTTGCTAAACTAATCCGTATTAACATTATTATCCTTCGTGTTTGCGCTCCGCTCAAGCGATCCACAATCACAAGGGTTACTCTCCAGTCAGAGGAGACAGCTTTCACGTTTTCGTCCAAAATGATTTTTTTATGAACAATGCATTCGACCTTGATATCGAAAGCTGTAGCTCTCACTTAACTGTACAATGTACAACGGTAACTCCCGAGACTTTCTAATTTCGTGTAAAGAATTATCACAACATTTTCGTGTTAAAGTCCTTCCGATTTCTGACAATTTAGATGACATGAGAACACAGAGGGAAATCTTGTCTTGGAATTATATTTCGATGCACGGTGAACAAATGTTCCGAGAAAATTTAAGCCGCCATTCTCGACTTAATAGACGATGTGCTCAGGACACTAAGATTTTTCGGTCACTTCCTATTTCCGAACATCATACCAGCCATTCTGGAGACATAACAGCTGCCTTATACATTGAAAATCAGTCCAGCCATTCTGGAGACATACAATGCCTATTAATATTAGAAATGAAAGACCACACTGAAGACCCGTCTCTATAAAATGCAACACCATCATATGATACAAATCCCCAGCTTTTAATGGTATCTTTTCTCTCTTTTGGTTGCCTACAATAACGCGAGAGTTTTGAAATCAAAGAAGTCGAAAATTTTCGAGAGAAAGAAAACACGAGCTTCCACCGTTATCAAAATGGATTCACCATCAACCATATTTATTCACATAAAGCAAAATGATCAGTGTTTCAAGGGTTTCCTGCTCATCATGATTGCTTTAGACTTTTAAATATTTGTTTTTTTCCCAGAACACACCATTACCTAATTCATCAGACTGACACCTGCTGATCATGCAGAAAACAAAGCTGCCTTCAACGCTGCGAGGGGAAGCTCAGAAACACAAAAAAAAAATCTATACTGAAATAATTTTAGCTAATTAACTTTCACTTGAAGATTATCAGACAAAAAGCAAGTTAATAAACACTATTCCAAGCAGGCGATAACAACGCGAAGGAGCACCGCCTGGCTATAGAAAATAATGAAGCACAAAGTCTCCCACGCTAATTGCATTAAAACTTCGGTTTCAGGGAAGTTGGCTTCCGTCAAAATCCAGCTTAGAAAACTTCTCCGTAAAAACAACATAGCGTTTTTCTTTCGAAAGTAGATAGGAAGGCGAACACTTCACTAGGTAATTCCCTAAAAGGATTCTAAACACTATGCCTGACTTTATTATAACTACTCCAGAATTAATTAGGAAGTAATTTCCTAAAATGAATATTTTCCCATAATATTTTTATTTTTATTCATACCAGGTCCTCCGGGATTAGTAGGTCTTTGGTCTTTTATTTTCTTTTTTATTTTAAACGCTAACGTATATTATAGTATTCAGTTTTCGTTTTTCACAGTTGCATAGCATCAACAGGCTATCATATTAGACCTTTATTTCAAGTATGGCCTGTTTAACAAATAACACATCCTGTAGCCTAATCACGAATTATTCAAAAGGTTATTTTGAAGAACAAGTAAACTGCTTTCGTATAATAATAAAACAAAAAAATACACAACAGGAAATGTTCTTTACAGTCGGTAGAAAAATAAATCTGAAATAATTTGGTAAAAACTAATCAGTTAGACCTCTCAAGAAATTATGTATAAAAAGATCACGCCTGAAAATGGAAAAAGAAACCCACAAGGTTATTGAATATAACTTGTTTACTTGTACAAGAGATGTGAAAGTTATCAAACTGGGTCCAGGCCCAGCAGTCTTCTACCATTCCAGACCATATGAGGAAATACCATGAAAATTTATTGATAAATGCACATAGATAATGAAGGAAACAGAGAGAGAGAGAGAGAGAGAGAGAGAGAGAGAAGAGAACCTTATTTTACCAGTAATATCATAAAACCGAAAGAATTTTCGAATATGTGTAACCAGCGGAGTCTGATTTCCCAAAGATAAAATGATGAAGCAATGGAAAGGCCATTATTTTCTTCCCGACACTTGCGAATTTACTTCCTTTGGCCTTTTGAAAATCCCGGAAAATAGTCGAAATTCGTAGCCGGACTGAATCAAGTTATACGGTGAAAATAATCCCTTTTCCGCTCAGCCAACCTGGGCTTTTCCCCTACACTTGCTGCAATTACGTGACTGGTATAAATATTAATCGGCCGGCCGTTTTAAAATATTTGACGAGTTTTAAAGCTTTTCCACCGAATCAAATTTGCACTTCATTGTTCCCCGCACTTTACTGAAGGTTATAATAGCATTATATTGGGACCCGATAGAAGGATATATAAAAGTATGCGTGTTCGAATGAATTTACACATATGTATTCCTACATATTTCGATTTAAATGTGAAGAATCGGGAATGACAAAAATAAATTATCATTATCATTTCTATTATTATGTTACGTGCTTGTTGGCGCGCGCGCTACTCACGCTGGAACTCGACACCGCTGTCTCCCTACTTTCCCGATCCTCAACCTACCCGCCCCAGGGTTCCTTCTATTCCCCTATTTATCCTGCCCCCACCAGGGGCGGACAGCCTTGTTTGCAGGGGGTGGGGGGCTGTGCCATGTTTCCTTTACTGTTACCTGGGGGAGGACAAACAAGATCCACTAGGATTTCATTATTATTATTATTATCATTATGTTATTATTTATTATTAACTTATTATTATTATTATTATTATTATTGGCGAAGAAATCCATAATAATATTAATGTGAATACATATATTAAAAATATATGTAAGACGAGAGCTTTCGAGAACCTGTTCAAGTCTCCTTTATCAGATAGTCAGAACTACACGGTTCTCGAAATCTCCTTTCATAAATAGTTTTAGTATTCTGTGAAGGAAAAACTATTGTGCCGGCTTTGTCTGTCCGTCCGCCCTCCAATCATCAAACATACCAAATTGCAGCCCTCTAGCCTCAGTAGTTTATATTTTATTTAAGGTTAAAGTTAGCCATGGATCGTGCCTCTGGCGGCGCTTTTCGGAGGCAAAGTGAGGATCCTCACTCTACCGCATCTGGTGAGCAACTGAGGAGCTGCCGGTCATAGTTGATGGTTTTATACAGCACTATACGTTGTACAGAAAACTCGACTGAAGAAAATTTTGGCTCATTTTTTTACTTGTTAGTATATAGTTACCCTGTCATCATTGTGGGATTTTTTCACCATTTGAGTGACACGAGATTATTATTATTATAATTATTATTATTATTATTATTATTATTATTATTTATTATTATTATTATTATTATTATTATTATAAAAAAGACGCAAGATCTTGTTGATAGCACAGTTGAAAAAAATTTAGATACTAATAAAAGATAAGAAAAAAAATCCCAATGATAATTACTCACGTCCTGTAAAATGATGAGCCGCCCTTCCTAAGCCCGGAACGAAATTCCTTTCTCGCGAGGGAAAACGGATTATGCTAAGCAGGAGGAACTTGAGCTCATTCTGAGGGAGATGAGACTCGAGTCCGTCTCTGTACTTGATGAGATCACTCCTCTAGGCTCGGCTGCGTCCATTTTCCCTCCCATTAGGTTTGACGTTTTAAATGGTCGCCTCCTTGTCGGCCTTTTAGCATTCATTCCCAGCCTTAATGGCTCTTCTCGGAGACACCAAAGAGTATTCTTATCTCTGGCGGTTCAGGCCGTCTCTCTCTCTCTCTCTCTCTCTCTCTCTCTCTCTCTCTCTCTCTGTCAGTCAGTCTGTCTGTCTGTCTCATAGACGTGTTGAAAGTGACATTTGATGTTGGGTTTTTTCATTTATAATATTGATTTCTCGTTATACTATATGATTTTTTTTATAGTTTGGTAACCACAAGCGAAGTAGCCTATTAAAAAAATACTCTTCGGTGTATAATAATAGATTCCATGAATGTTATTGATGATTTTGTATCGTAAAACGGCTAAAACCACATTTATTACGCTGATAAAAACTGTTTTCCCTGCTTGCGTGGATCATTTTAAGTTAGTCTGCATTTTAATTAAATTCATGCATTCCTGAAAAATCGAAACAATGCATTCTGTTATTTATTTTAAATCTCCTGCCTTCTTTGGCTTTTCTAATAAGAATTTCATTATTAGCTTACTTTTCAAACTACCGCATCTATGTATTCGTAGCATGCAACCATGATTACTAAAATGAGAAGCACAGACGTGGGTATTTAATATCTTACTGGATCGAGTAAAATGAGTTGTCCGGTAAAGGAAGATAGGCGTGTTGTAGGTGCAAACTTCTAGGATAAATGAATAAAGAGGACGAGAATGGAGTGTGGAATGAGATTAAGGAAAAAAAGGCAGTCAGGATGAGACGCAATTGGTAAATATTATAGGACGGGTATGACTTTGCGTAATGTCAAAAAACGGCCAGCTGAATTTTGTATCTATGTCTTCAAGCTATTGCGTCGAATTTTTCTTTTTTCCTTTTTTACTGCACCTATTGCTTTCTGACGTCTACCAATCCCTTTACTTAGATCTTACCTGTACGTTCAACCTTTAGGGAGCGAGAATGTGGTGTTGAAACCTCTGTAAGTCCAGATTGTATCTTTCTTGCACAATGGGATAGGAATGGTTGAATATCGCCCGGATTCTTATTTTCTGAAGCTCTGAAATCTTGTGAAGAATAATAATGCAAGATTTGTGAGACTTTCTGCATCAGGCCGCGTACTATTTAATGATTTAAAAAATGTCTCGTGTGATTTGCCAACTTGTTTTTCTTCTATTTCTTTTGGAATATGTTTTGTTTTAGTTTTCTGAAAAAAAAGCTATTATGCCGACTTTGTCTGTCCGTCCGCACTTTTTTCTGTCCGCACTTTTTTTCTGTCCGCACTTTTTTTCTGTCCGCACCTTGTCTGTCCGCAATTTTTCCTGTCTGCACTTTTTTTTTTCTGTCTGCACTTTTTCGGTCTCACTTTTCTCTGTCCGCACTTTTTTTCTGTCCGCACTTTTTTCTGTCTGCACTTTTTCTCTGTCCGCACTTTTTTTTCTGTCCGCACTTTTTTCTGTCTGCAACTTTTCTCTGTCCGTACTTTTTTTTTCTGTCCGCCACTCGTCTGCACTTTTCTCTGTCCGCAGTTTTTTTTCTGTCCGCACTTTTTTCTGTCCGCACTTTTTTTTCTGTCCGCACTTTTTTCTGTCCGCACTTTTCTCTCCGCACTTTTTTTTTCTGTCCGCACTTTTTTCTGTCCGCATTTTTTCTGTCCGCACTTTTTTTCTGTCCGCACTTTTTTCTGTCCGCACTTTTTTTCTGTCCGCACTTTTTTCTGTCCGCACTTTTTTCTGTCCGACTTTTTTTTTGTTCCGCACTTTTTTTTCTGTCCGCACTTTTTTCTGTCCGCACTTTTTTCTGTCCGCACTTTTTTTCTGGTCCGCACTTTTTTTCTGTCCGCACTTTTTTTCTGTCCGCACTTTTTTCTGTCCGCACTTTTTTCTGTCCGCACTTTTTTCTGTCCGCACTTTTTTCTGTCCGCACTTTTTTCTGTCCGCACTTTTTTCTGTCCGCCACTTTTTTCTGTCCGCACTTTTTTCTGTCCGCACTTTTTTCTGTCCGCACTTTTTTTCTGTCCGCACTTTTTTCTGTCCGCACTTTTTTTCTGGTCGCACTTTTTTCTGTCCGCACTTTTTTTCTGTCCGCACTTTTTTCTGTCCGCACTTTTTTCTGTCCGCACTTTTTTCTGTCCGCACTTTTTTTCTGTCCGCACTTTTTCTGTCCGCACTTTTTTTCTGTCCGCACTTTTTTCTGTCCGCACTTTTTTCTGTCCGCACTTTTTTTCTGTCCGCACTTTTTCTCTGCACTTTTCTCTGTCCCGCACTTTTTTTTCTGTCCGCCACTTTTTTCGGTCGCACTTTTTTTCTGTCCGCACTTTTTAGTGGCACTTTTTCTGTCGCACTTTTTTCCTGTCCGCACTTTTTTCTGGTCGCACTTTTTTCTGTCGCACTTTTCTCGTCCACATTGTTTTCTGGTCTGCAACTTTTTCTGTCTGCACTTTTTTCTGTCCGCACTTTTTTTCTGTCCGCACTTTTTTCTGTCTGCACTTTTTTTCTGTCCGCACTTTTTTCTGTCCGCACTTTTTTTCTGTCTGCACTTTTCACGTCCGCACTTTTTCTGTCCGCACTTTTTTTCTGTCTGCACTTTTTTCTGTCCGCACTTTTTTTCTGTCCACACTTTTTTTCTGTCCGCACTTTTTTTTCTGTCCGCACTTTTTTTTTTCTGGTCCGCACTTTTTTTCTGTCCGCACTTTTTTTCTGTCCGCACCTTTTTTTCTGTCCGCACTTTTTTCTGTCCACTTTTTTTTCTGTCCGCACTTTTTTCTGTCTGAACTTTTCTCTGTCCGACACTTTTTTTTTCTGTCCGCACTTTTCTGGTCCGCACTTTTCTCTGTCCGCCACTTTTTTTTTTTACAGTGCGCACCTTTTTCTGTCCGCACTTTTTCCTGTCCGCAACTTTTTTCTGTCCGCACTTTTTCTGTCTGCACTTTTGTCTGTCCGCACTTTTTTGTCTGTCCGCACTTTTTTCTGTCTGCACTTTTCCTCTGTCCGCACTTTTTTCTGTCCGCACTTTTTTCTGTCTGCACTTTCACTGTCCGCACTTTTTTTTCTCGGTCCGCACTTTTTTCTGTCTGCACTTTCTCTGTCCGCACTTTTTTCTTTTTTTGTCCGCACTTTTTCTGTCCGCACTTTTCTCTGTCCGCACTTTTTTACAGTGCGCACCTTTTTCTGTCCGCACTTTTTTCCTGTCCGCACTTTTTTTTTCTGTCCGCACTTTTTTCTGTCCGCACTTTTCTCTGTCCACACTTTTTTTCTGTCCGCACCTTTTTTCTGTCTGCATTTTCTCTGTCCGCACTTTTTTTTCTGTCCGCACTTTCTGTCTGCACTCTGTCCGCACTTTTTTTTTCTCTGCCGCACTTTTTTCTGTCCGCACTTTTCTCTGTCCGCACTTTTTTACAGTGCGCACCTTTTCTGTCCGCACTTTTTTCTGTCCGCACTTTTTCTGTCCGCACTTTTTTCTGTCGCACTTTTCTCTGTCCGCACTTTTTTTCGTCCGCACTTTTTTCTGTCCGCATTTTCTCTGTCCGCATTTTTTTTGTCGCACTTTCTGTCTGCATTTTTTCTCTGTCCGTACTTTTTTTCTGTCCGCACTTTTTTCTGTCGCACTTCTCTGTCCGCACTTTTTTTCTGTCCGACCTTTTTCTGTCCGCACTTTTTTTCTGTCCGCACTTTTTTTCTGTCCGCACTTTTCTGTCCGCACTTTTTTTCTGTCCGCACTTTTTCTGTCCGCACTTTTTTTCTGTCCGCACTTTTTCTGTCCGCTTTTCTCTGTCCGCACTTTTTTCTGTCCGCACTTTTTTACTGTCCGCACTTTTTTTTCTCCGCACTTTTTCTGTCCACACTTTTTACAGTGCGCACCTTTTTCTGTCCGCACTTTTTTTTTTTCCTGTCCGCACTTTTTTCTGTCTGCACTTTTTTCCTGTCCGCACTTTTTTTCCGTCCGCACTTTTTCCTGTCCGCACTTTTTTCCTGTCTTGCACCTTTTTTCCTGTCCGCACTTTTTCTGTCCACCCTCAGATCTTAAAAACTACTAAGATTAGAGGACTGCAAATCATCAAACATACCAACCTGCAGCAGTGGTTTTTATTTAATTTAAGATTAAAGTTAGCCATAGTCCTGCTTCTGGCAAACAATATATGCAGGCCACCACAGGGCGTTGGTTAAAGTTTCCTGGGCCGCTGCTCATACAGGATTTTACCGAGACCTCCGAAAGATAGATCTATTTTCGGTGGCATTGATTCAAATACGGTGTAGCGGCTGTACTGAAAACTCGATTGCGCCGAAGAAACTTCCCGACCTATAAAATAATATAATAATAATAATAATAAAATAATAATAATAATAATAATAATAATAATAATAATAATAAATTCATTAATAAATATTGAATAAATATTGAATGCTAAACTTTGTCGGCTGAGATGCCATATTGTTACAATAGTACTGTAATATATTGTACCAACTGTGCGTCTTAGCAATGGCATTAATTAAAACTGTAAACAATAAAAATCCTGAGTTAATCATCCTGGCTGATCTGACAACAAAATGGAAATATTTTGGGAAAATATTCATTTTAGGAAATTACTTCCTAATTAATCCTGGGGTAGTTATAATAAAGTCAGGCATAGTGTTTAAAATCCTTTTAGGGAATTACCTAGTGAAGTGTTCGCCTTCCTATCTACTTTCGGAAGAAAAACGCTGTGTTGTTTTTACGGAGAAGTTTTCTAAGCTGGATTTTGACGGAGGCCAACTTCCCAGAAACCGAAGTTTTAATGCAATTAACGTGGAAGACTTTGTGCTTCATTGTTTTCTATAGCCAGGCGTTGCTCCCCCTTTTTATCATCGCCTGCTTAAAGGAAAAAATTTCCAACTTGACTCATTTCCTTATAATTTTCAAAAATATTTTAAGACGCATCGCTGTAATATGATGAAAGCTTACAGGCAAAAATTGGTTCAAAAATAGTTCGCTTTTGTGTTTCTGAAACAAAAATATTTAAAGGTTAGAGGTAATTTTCTTCTATGATCAAGATGAGGGTGTCAGGTAATTTCATTGCAGTAATTACATCGTGTTAATTTCATCGCATGGTAATTACATCTCATACATTTTCACCGCATCGTAACTACATTGCAGTATATCACATCGTCAGTAATTTCATCGTAAGGTTTCTTTCAACGTACAATGCCAAAAAATAAATTAACCATAAAATATAATTCACTTGTTTTTCTGTAAAACGTCCAAGTATTACTGTTATAGTTGTTGATGAGATCAAAGCATCTAACTTTCTAACTATTAGCAAATGGCCTGCTTGTTGACTTTTCCTATATAACAATTTTTTTCATAAAAATTTTCGGTTTTTGTAATCAACTTGTTTTTGAGTGGTAAACATTTTCGGTTTTTGTAAATAAATAGAAGTAAACGTATCAAGATGCCTCTGCAGTACGTCGTAAGCATAAGGAATAAGAAAACGCTCATTGATAATAGTCATCTATTTGTGAAAGACCGAACAAGTGGCGAAAAAACTATTTGGAAATGTGACCAGTTTTATAAAACAGTTTCATGCAAGAGTTCATACAAATGAAGATTTTTTTCTTAGACTGATTAATTGAGTTAGAAATAAGACTGGGGTCAAACAACTAATAATCATCGACGCTAAAAGAATATATAAAAAATAAAAAGACATTTAAAACCCCCATTAATACTAAAAGTTGTTTGGTGAGTGCTAGAAAAGTTATAAACGTTCTGAAACTAAATATGCTATAAAACATGTTTAGATATGTTTAAAACGTTTTACAGTTGATTATCCAATTAGATTTTCCAATTAGATTTTCCAACACTAAATATATATTTTTACTTTTTAAAATAAAACAAATCATGCTTTAAAAAGGACAATCATGAAAAGCATAATAACAAGTAAAAATCCTTAATCTATGAAAAATCAAGACGATGAAATTACTTATGTAGGAAAAGTCAACAAACACGCTACTTGAAAATTTAAATACTTTGATCCCCATCAATAACTATTATAACAGTAACACAAGGAACGTTTTACAGAAAAACCAGTTCATTAGATTTTATTGTTCATTTATTTTTTTGCTTGTGGTGAAAGAAACCTTACGTAGAAATCACTAACGATGTGATATATTACGATATAACTACAATGCGGTGAAAATGTATGAGGTGTAATTACCATGCGATGAAATTACCACGATGTAATTACTGCGATGAAATTTCAGTGAATCCAAGATGAGTATAAAAAAACGTTGAAACACTAAACCGTATTGTTTTATGTCAACAATGATGCCTGTATGATAAACGTATTAAAATCGAAAGGAAACTGATCTTTTATTCGAAAAGAATGAAGCGCCTTTATTTGAGAACTCAAGACTTATTAAATGAGACAAAAGAAAGAGGATCTTAATTCTCAAAAGCTCTTATATAGATGTTGTTGAGTTACATGAAAAGAGATCTTCGGAATATGCTGATTCCTCATTTGGTGCTATTGCTGAAGTTTTTAGAAAAGGTGAACTTGTTGGCAGGGAAAAGGACAGCTGCCAATTATCCAAGAGGAAAGGTTATTATAGTCGTAAAGACCTACGTAAGTGTTGAAATCAGGTTTCTTTTGATCTCTTCTGTGGATGGTAGCTACCTGCACTTGCGTTTCATAACTCTATTACGTTTAATAATCAGAAACTACATTTTTAGTTAAAAAGTTACTTTAAGTATATATATGATATATATATATATATATATATATATATATATATATATATATATATATATATATATTACTACCGGTAATATCCTGGAAGTTAGCTAATAACTAGCCCTTAAAACTGAGTCATTTGTACATTTATACATATTATATATATATATATATATATATATATATATATATATATAATATATATATATATATATATATATATATATATTATATATATCTTTGTGTGTTTGTGTGTATGCGTCATTTTGCTGGCAAGAGTTTGTAGCAGAATATCAGCACGTATGAAATTTCTAAGAGATCTTTACCCAGCAAAATATCTTGCGTTTGATTTCGTGATAATGCAAATACTGGTTCTCACGCACTGCTGGATGCAAAACTGCCACCCGTTCAGTGCCTTCCTCTACGCTGCGCGACTCTGTGTGAACTAAAATATTTAAAATCTACTTCGGGTTTTATCCTCGGATAGATGAGATTGTATTGAACTGTGAGCGTCATAATGAATTCATCATTTTGGAAAACTCATTTACATAACTATAAAAATGCACCATGTAAATTCCCGCAACACCATCTCACTGTTTATTGACAACCTGAGAACTTTACAAAAGCTTTAGAATTTATTAATTCTGCACATCAAGATGGTCTGTGAAACTTTGGCCAAAATACTAATAATAAAATTAGCCTCATGAATAATACATAGATCTTCTGGGCGAATAGTTGCAGAACAGAAAAACAATAAACAAACAATGAAACCATCACGTAGAATAACTTCAGTTGTTTCTCATCTACGTTTTAAACATAAACAAACAGATGTAAAAGCTCCATG
Source organism: Macrobrachium nipponense (assembly GCF_015104395.2). Lineage (NCBI taxonomy): Eukaryota > Metazoa > Arthropoda > Malacostraca > Decapoda > Palaemonidae > Macrobrachium > Macrobrachium nipponense. The sequence continues at coordinate 28,458,055 of NC_061103.1, read as the reverse complement.
GACTCACATTATTGATGGTCATGAATATCAACAATATACAGAGTGATAATAGCTTTCATTATGAAATAGTTTAACATATGTCAGCATGAAATATCGGACTTGTTTTAGATCTCAACTGTGAGTTTGATCTGTGTTCATTTGAGACTGGCAAAGAATGCAATAAAGCTGCAGCAACCAGAATAACAAATAATAATGTCTCTGAAAACAAAGATAAATGGTAACGAGAATATAGCATCATTTACTCTTTCATATAAAGAACTAAAAAAAAAGCTGAAAACACAAAATCATTACAAGTAAAACGACAATTTAGTTAAACCCCCCTTTGAAACAGTCTGCCATGATGACATATATATCTCACAAACACATTACAAGCAATGGAACACACAATAACACAGCAGAAAAACAGTTCAAAATTCATAACGAAAATGACTGTAATTTGCTACAACTATTATATGGTCTTACTAATATACTGAAATTCACTTAGAAATATCTCGTATTCAACCATTGCTGGAAGTATATCTCCTTCTATGATGTTCGTCTTCGCTTCATCTTTTAACCACACACACACACACACACACACACACACAAGAAATAACCATGAAGACAAAATACAATCTCCTCTATTCATTTAGGTCATTCTTCATATACATATTTCAAGACACGTTTATTTTTCGACGGAACAAAAATATGAATAACTTTAAACCACATTAAGTTGCTCATTCTATTATATTTTTCAGTATATGTCATTTCGATTATCCGTTATTTTACAACCGAAAATTCTAAGACACTTTCCAATATTTAAATTTTTCCGTCATCTGTTATGTTACACCATCTATACAGCTCCATAAGCACAAATTGCAACCACTCATAAGTACTTCTGTTCAAGAATTCAAGGAGCTTGCATAGTGGTACATGTATACGTATATATGTAGTATGTATGTGTATGTATGTATATATATATATAGATATATATATATATATATTATATTGTCAGGATTAGATTTATGTATATATATATATATATATATATATATATATATATTATATATATATATATATACACATATATATACATATGTGTATATATATATATATATATATTGTATACGTGTATAAATATATATATATATATATATATATATATATATATATATATACATATATTGTATATATATGTATATATATATATATATATATATATATATATATATATATATATATATATATATATATATATGGATATATATAAACAACATAAAGTTAATCCTGACAATATACCAACTTTATAAGCCATGAGGGGAAAAGATATTTCATACAAACGGGAAAACACTAAAACGACCGTTGGGCGTTATTCTCTTGTAGCTAATATAAAGCCAATTCCTTCATCACGAACCTTAAAAGAAAAGAGATCACGAGCAGGATTTTAAATATTATATTGCGACAAGAGTCTCCCGACATGGAAGAAGGCCCTGGAAAGGGATGCTTTTTGGCTTTCCAGCAGCATGTAAGAGCAGGTATTTTGCATTATCACAGCATCAAACGTAAGAAATTTCGCCTCCTCGGAAAAATCTGTCATGAAATTTCGCACCCGCTGACATGTATGAGGGAGGATGTGATCTGCGCCCCTAGTCTAACATTTTGGGATTTAGACACCCTATTTATCTAAAAATTTTGCAATTGCGCACACGCACACACACACACACACACCCACACACACACACACACACACATATATAATATATTATATATATATTATATATATATATTATATATATATTATATATATATATATATAGCGCGCGCGTGTGAACGTGTACGTATGTGTGTTTCTACAGATACATATATAATTATATAATAAATAAAAAAACAAATTCACAAGCACACATCACGTTAGTTGGCAAAGAGATTGGGTCTTTTACATGTCGTAACCTGTGTGTGTGTGTGTGTGTAGAGAGAGAGAGAGAGAGAGAGAGAGAGAGAGAGAGAGAGAGAGAGAGTTACTTCGTGTTGCTATCCACCGACTCCATTGCTGTGGATCGTCCACGGCTGGCCGTCTTCCCTCTCCTAATTACATTTCTCTCTCCTCGCAGACTCCATTGTGATGTATTAATACACTCGATTCCACAATCGAACCGACCCTTTCCATTTCCCTTCAGTCAGGAACATTAATTAATCAAGTTCTAATGTAATTAATGTCTTCAGTCTCGACTTACGTAACTTAATTTGCCATTCGTGGATGAGGGAAGCTCTGAAACAAATGTGAATTTGGAAAATAAGAGTATTGAACAAATAACTAGCAACGAGCGACTTATAATTGAGAACCTTTAACCCAAATGAGCGTCTAAATACATGAACAATTTTATGTGGAATTTTGGATAGGATGAAAATTTCCACAATGTAGTTTAGCTGCAGGTTTAAAATGAATAATTTCCTGCCTTTACGTACCATGTAACATGCCGCCCAATTTCTGCAGCAAACATTTCGAAGATACAAATGTCACCCTCAAGAGATTTTCCACCAAAATAAAACCGAAAAAAGTCAAGGCTCTCCAACTGGGGAGTTTTCCAACTCCTCCATCATGCAGCTGACTTGTGAATTCCCTTCTCTTTGGGTACTTTGCTCTGGGCTGACACACGACCCTTTTACTCTGTTATTTCCGGAGAGTGTTAATGCATTGGCAACGTTAACCTCGAGCTTGTCTTCTGGAGCTATATGTTGTAAGAACATTAAACTCAGATACAGAGCAGTAGCTTCTCTTTTCCGTAAAACGTTCTCTCTATAAAAATGGTTACATGATGAGATTTACACGAGTGATGTAGATCTTGCGTTTGTAAATGTCAACTTCTAGTTTTCCCTTCCCGTCAGCTGGGGGATTCGAAATCAATCTGCTCAGTGGTTCAAATAAACACGCGCTTCTTTGTTCAATGAAAAGAGGAAAATGACTCATCTGGAAAAGAATGAAATAACTAATTAAGGGTCTGTATACATTTTTCCAATAAAATCAATTGTACTAAATATGCATCTGCATTGTTTGAACCTCCGCGGACGAATGGGAATTGCGAAGTGGCATTGAATGCATAACAATAAATATACACGCAGTAGAACTGACTAAAATAAAAGCATTTCTCTTCAATATCCAACATTTATTTAACACATAAGTACACAGACAGCGAATCCTTCATACATCGAAAAAAGCTAATATTTTCACGTATATTTATACTGTCCGTATGCCCCGCAAACAATAATGTTAAAATGCATTTGGAAAAAATTCTATATAACAAAACGGATATTTTTTTTAAAGTGTTAAATACAAACTTGACCTTCATACAGACATACTATGTAAAGATATAAAATAAATACACAAGCTCATAGGCAAATATGTATAAAACACACACACACACACTATATATATATATATATATATATATATGATATATATAATATATATATATATATATATGTATATATATATATATATATAGATATATAGGTATATAAATATATACTATATATATATTATATGATATATATATATATATATATTATATATATGTATATATATATATTATATATATATATATATATATATATATATATATAT
>NC_061103.1:28444454-28449454 GCF_015104395.2 Macrobrachium nipponense | reverse complement strand
CTTATGTACAATTTTACATACTACATCATAATCGGTTCTGGTTACTAGCAAGACATACAATATTGGTGCTTATAATACAAAGTTGCAAAATGTAAAAATTCATGATTCAATAAAATTTAACAAAGTCGCTGATTTCTAGGTGGCTGTTGGTGAATCTTCCTGGTAAAAGACAACAGCTCGCACCAACGAGAGAGAGAGAGAGAGAGAGAGAGAGAGAGAGAGAGAGAGAGAGAGTCATATGCGTTAATGGAATATGTTTACCAAAAATTATCATGACATAAAGTTATATATGGGTAAACTACGAGAGTAACATAAGATGTCACTGGTGAGGGAGAATGAATAAGGGTAAAATTCACCAATGAGAACCATAACTGTAGCTAAGACAGAATAATTCTGACAATTATAAATAAAGGAAAACTATTCATGAAGAAGAAGTGCAAAACCTCCATTCACTGGTAATATCTATCATTAAGGTCTAAAACAGAAAAAAAAGAAGGGAAAATGAACGTTGCTCGGCCCTTCAATAAAAGTGTTTTTACGTTGCATGGAACTAGTGGTTATTCAGCAACGGGACCAACGGCTTTACGTGAATTCCGAACCACGTCGAGAATGAACTTCTATTACCAGAAATACACATCTCTCACTCCTCAATGGAATGGCCGAGAATCGAACCCGCGACCACCGAGGTGGGACGCCAACACCATACCAACCACGCCACTGAGGGGCTGTATATAGTCACGTTGGCACAAGGTAATACCCACTATAGTTATGATTTGTGCAAAAAGCAAATAAAATATTCAGTTTCAAAAGATACTGATCCGGTAGACGTTAACCTACCGAAATTTGTAGTAAAAATTATTAATAAATCCTGCTCACATTTCCATTTTTTTCCAAATAGTGAAATATCCACTTACTAGTTCGTCTCCAGGTATGGTTCAAATTTATTTTTCCCCTATTATTTGGCACGAGCTAGTTGGTGCACGCTATGCGCACTGCTGTCTCCGCTACCTACACCACCACCACTACCCAGGCGGACAAACAGGTTTGCAGGAGGAGGGTGGAAGTGTCCCTTACACGCCTGTTCCCATCCCTACCCCGGCGCCACCCGAGGAGGACAAACCGGTTTGCAAGGGGTAGGTAGGTGGCTGTGTCAGGTTTCCCCTACTGTCAGTGGGGGAGTACAAACAAGATCTACTCGGATTTTATCATCATGAAAGATTACTGTTATTTAATCATTTCCTGAGATAATCACCAATAAGTCGGAGAGAGAAGGACTATCAAACCACCTTTAAATACTAATTCAGATTAATTTCAGACAGGGAAGAACTATACACAGGAATAAAATCAAGATTCACTACATTCTTTATGACTTGTAAGCTCTTCTGCCCTTTTCAAATGCGTTTTGCTTCCTATTTCTATAAATATAAGGTTGCTTTAAATAGCCACTTCTCCTCTTGGAAACAGAAAATTGCCTACCTCCACCTCATATTTCGGCACTCGGCCATTCCCTTCATAAATATCATTTATGATTTTTATGGAGTGAGAAGCGAAAACATTAATTGTTCATAAACTGCCGCATCGCAGCTTTGACTGCGTTGGGAAAGTAGTGAAATATATCACTTAATATTTTTTGGGAGGTACTTTCGTTTCATGCATTTTTTTTTCTTTTTATTTATGGCTGGATGAAAAATAATTTTTTTTCGTGTAAATATTTATTATCTATCTATTGGTTTTTACATAAACAGATAATATTTCACCAAGACTTAAATTCAATAAAAGGAAAAATCAGTTTTCCTGATACTAGACATTCCTTTAATATTATTGAGATTGTATCGAAATAAATTAAAATTTGACAGAGTACGATAATCGATAATATTCCTACTATCTGAGCACTTCCGTGACAATATCTTTGGGAGATAGAAGTTTTTGGGTCCAATCTGAACAATCGAGTTTTCTGTACAGCGTATAATGCTGTATGAAACTCTCAGCTACGGCTCAAGAAATTCTCACCCGCGGCCACTGAAACTTTCAGCCACGTCCTGGTGGTGGCCTGTGTAGATGCCCCTATAGCGGTGCCAGACGTACGATCATAACAAACTCTAACCTTAACTACTATAAAAACTACTGAGACTAGAGGGCTGCAATTTAGTATGTTTGATGATTGGAGGGTGGATGATCAACGTACCAATTTGTAGCCCGTCGCATCAGTAGTTTTTAAGATCTGCGGGCGGACAGAAAAGTGCGGACGGAGAGACAAATGTCCATCTCAATAGTTTTCTTTGACAGAAAACTCAAAAGCAAGTAATATTTTCCTGAGACGTATCTTCAGATTCAGACTCGTTATATTAAAGATCTTTTCATCTGTTCAAATTTCACGCACAACCTATAACATATACTCATGTTGCTGTGCCACTTCCATTCGCAAAAAAAAAAAAAAAAAAAAAAAAAAACAAAAAAAAAAAAAAAAAAAAAAAAAAACTAATCGTTCTGTCACAAAAACCAGATAAAATATTTCGGGATTAAATGATTAAATGACATTCCTGCAATGTCAGCTCTCACCGTTTCAAAATCCGGGTTTTCGAACATTTGCACGACACCATAAAGGGCGTCATTATGCTGCAAATACCTACCATAACTATACTCTGTTTTTTTCCATCTGTTCATCCGCCTGTGGTGGTCGCGCATGGCAACACTGCATCCCGTGCTTAAATAGTTACGTTGTGTCTAAATTTTAGGTAAATAAAAGAATATCTGGGTGTACATTTGCAACTGAAAAGTGTTTTAATAATTTACTGTATGCGAATTACACCGTTAATATTCGAAATAGGATATTATATAAAGCCCGGACGCAGTGTTGCCATGCGCAAACGCCATAGGCGGATGGACAGATGAAAAAAAAACAGAGTATAATTGGAAACAGCAGAATGAAAATTGCTTCCCGGATATCGGTCGTTAGCATGATGAAATGCCCGTGTGAAGAATGAAAAAGGTTAACTACTTCTTTTCAACGCAAATAATGAATATCCCTAAAAGTAGTATAGAGTTGTACTTGATTTCAAATTGAGCTTTAAAATGTCATAAATTTCACGGTACTCTACAGTAACTTAAGACTTGCTTGATTTTCTGATCATCATAGACTATTTTTATCAATATAATAATAAATTTTGTTGTTTTACCCTTTTTTTTATATATAATTCCTTATGTTACTGAGTACGTTAATTTTATGTTTCAGGTTACTCTACACAGTAACCTAAGATTTGCTTGATTTTGTGATCATCAAAGACCTTATTTTTATCCATATAATAATGAACTTTGTTGTATTATCCTTCTTTTATATAATTCTTTATGTCACTGAGTATAAAAATCTTATATGCCTCAGAGTACTCTACACAGTAACCTAAGATTTGCCTCATTTTCTGTTCATCAAAGAATTTTTCATTCGCCAATATAATAAATTGTGGTGTTAATTCCTTCTTTCATATAATTCCTTATATTGCTAAATTTCAGGTTTCAGCCAAGTCCTTCCTTATTTTGTAGCATCATCTGATGAAGAAATAACCAAAATCGCAAGAAAAATTTTTTTTTTTTTTTTCAAGAATTCTATTACAGGGACAGTAGCATCTCAGTAGAACTGAATCAAAAATACAAGAGGTAAAGTGTTTTATATAGATTATTTTACCGAGAACTTAGTTTATTTTTTGCCCTCTGTCGAAAATAACCTGTAGATATATCCTGCATATAAACGGATGTTTATACCTTTACGTACAAGACAATAGTGACTTAATTTTCATTCATTCTAAGCACCATCAGGAATACCGCAGGTTTACACGTAGTGCGTTTTTATAAGTCGCTTAAAAAGTCAAACTTATCATCCTCAAGACGTTTGTGTAACCTTCATGGCACAAGCACTTCATAAGAGAAGTTTTACAATTATATATATATATATATATATATATATATATATATATATATAATACCTGGATCCCGGCACTATTGTCCCCCTACCCTTCCAATCTCCTAGCGACCCCGCCCCTACCCAGGGCGGACAAACAAGTTTGCAGGGTGAGGGTGGCTGTGTCATGTCTCCCCTACAGTCACCCGGGGGGAGGTACAAAGAATATTCACTCGCATTTTATTATAATAGAATATTTTTGGGAAGTATGTGGTTAATATCTGTATCATTTGTTATCCACATCTCGTGAATGCATAAATACTTTTCAAGAAAACGCTCATGTAATTATTAGCTGTTTTAAATTAAAAAGTTTTCTAATAAGAATGTTGTTCCATGAATTTATTTCTGCTTAGCTTCGTTTGAGTTTGAATCATGACTCTTATCTATTTGTCACTGAAATTCTGATCTTCCTTGAAAAGATATATATTTAAGTCTTGTGTTAATTATGGGATATTTATGTGTCTACATTTTACTTTTCTTCTAAGAAAAGGATATATTTTCTTCGCTCTTATGAACAACAGAGATGAATATCAACACTTGCTTCTTATTAACTTATCATTATATATGAAGCGGAGAGAGAGAGAGAGAGAGAGAGAGAGAGAGAGAGAGAGAGAGAGAGAGAGAGAGAGAGGGAAATATCAAGGTATATAAGAAACACACATAACTGCAAAACAAACTATTAGTTCAAATCCATTTCTTGGCATTGATCAAGCTCTGTAAAATAAATCTACTGTGATGGCTTTTTGTCTGTCCGTCCGCCCTCAGGTCTAAAAGACTACTGAGGCTAGAGGGCTGCAAAAACGCATGTTGATCATCCACCCAACAATCATCAAACATACCAAATTGCAGCACTTTAGCTTCAGAAGTTTTTATTTTATTTAAGGTTAAAGATAACAATAATTGTGGGTCTGCCACGTCTATAGGTGCTAACAACACATGGCACAACCGGGTCGTGGCTGAGAGTTTCACACAGCATTATAAGCTGTGCAGGAAACTCGATTGTGCCGAAGTAACTTCGGCTTATTTTGTACTAGTTTTCCCTTGGAAA
>NC_061103.1:28436954-28439454 GCF_015104395.2 Macrobrachium nipponense | reverse complement strand
TATATGGATATATATATATATATATATATATATATATAGATATATATATATATATATATAGATATATATAGATATATATATATATAGATATATAGTAAATATATATAATATATATATATATATATTATATATATATATATATATCGATATATCGATATATCTATATCTATATATATGTATATGTATATATATATATATATATATATATATATATATATATATACATATATATATATATATATATATATATATTAATATATATAGTATATATATATATATATATATATATATATATATATATATATAATATATAAATATATATCATATATATATAATATATATATATATATATATATATATACACGAGGTGACTGACCTGCACTACACTGCGCTGGAACCCGGAGCTGCCTGTTATGTGTTTCCCCTAACCTCCCGATCACGACCGCTACAAACCCTCCACCCTGGCTGAAAAACAGGTTTGCAGGAGGAGGTGATGATGTCATGTCTCCCTACCCTCCCGATCCCCTACCTATCCCTCCCACCACCCGGGGCGGACAAACAAGGAGAGATCCACTCGGATTTTATCTTATATATATCATATAATATATATAATATATATAATATATATATATATATATATATTCAACTGTTATCGAATATTTCAAGAGTCAAATTCTGGGGGTTTAGTGAGTCATATCCTGATATCAACAGGGGTGGTTTATTGAAAGTTAATTTTACTTCAACTTCAAATGGCGTTTGTTGCTGCAGCTATCTATCCTTTTGGCATGCAAGCACTTACCTTACAGACCTTACATCTTGTTCGGGTCCCCGCCCCAGGTCCCTCAGTGTGAGGCACCTCTAATGTCTACCAGAGAGTTGCTAGTACATCTTCCGGTATATTTTGCATCTTCCAATCTTGGATGGTCTGGGATGCAGTTTAGATATTTGTCGAGCTTATTCTTAAACACATCTACGCTCACTCCTGATATATGCCTAAATATTGCCTTTCTATTGTTTAAAGGTTTGTCGGTTTTCCGTAGTTCCTATTTCGGATCGTTTGTATAGTCTGAAATACAGAATCCTCTTTACTGTTGTTTGCGAGTTAAGGTTAGCCTTAGAAAACTACCAACGAGTTGATTTGTGCCTAAATATTGCCTTCTATTGTTTAAAGGTTTGTCGGTTTTTCCGTAGTTTAATTAAACCAAGTCGAGTACGATGCAAGGGTTGGCCTACTTTCTGGCTATGTATAGAATTACGTTCATTGTTTTGGATAAAAATAATTTAAGGCTAACAATGAAAAGTCAGGAACATAAAGTCCAAGGAAAGTATGACTGACAGTAAAAGTTTTGGTCTGAAATCGAAAAGCTCCAGTAATTTTGCCTTTTTAAAACATATAATCTCACGATTTAGAATTCGACAATCACTTTTTCACCAAAGAAAATATCCCAATTTTTACTTCTCTCTCTCTCTCTCTCTCTCTCTCTCTCTCTCTATCTCTTCTCTCTCTCTCTCTTCTCATATGTATACTTGCATATTCACAGTTTGCAAGGACATGGTTACTTATCCACACTTAAACTCTATCCTAAAAATAAAAAGACAAAAAGTTACATGTCAAATTTAGTTCGTATATGTGCATCTTTACCAGATATTTTACACACACACACACACACACACACACACACACACACACACATATATATAATATATAATATATATATATAGAATAGATATAATACTTATCGATATGATAGTAATATAAATATATATAATTATCGCGGGTGGGTCATTTCCCGCCCTAGCTACCCGGAAATCATAATTTTGGACTTAAAATTTTCTTTCCAAGAAATGGAACGATCAAGGCTTTGTTATGAGAAGCGTATCCAGAAAAGAGCAAAGAATTTGAGAAGTTAAGAGGGCATTATGCAATTCACATTACAATTTCACACACACACACACATATATATATATATATATATATATATATATATATATATATATATATATATATATGATAGTCTGATCACATCACCGTGATTCATATATACGCATTAAGCTACAAATGTCCTTTAATATCTAATTCGCCCTACCTCAGAATTAATAATATATTTTCATATATGTTAACTGAAGGGGATTTTTAATTGATATATACTCAACTAAAATTCCCCTTTAGTTAACATATATGAAAATATATTAAATTCTGAGATATTAAAGGACAGCTGAAGCTAAGCGTATATGTATATATTAATATATATATATATATTTATATATTATATATATATATCTTATTAAATATATATATATATATTATACTAAAGGACAGTTTGGTAGCTTATGCGTATATATATATATATATTATATATATATTTATATAATATATATATATATATATATATTTTATATATATATGTATATATATCATAACATACATACTATAAAACATCTTTGGTTTAAATGATGTTGCGACCCTTCCAGCCTATATTAAACTCTCCACACCTTGTAG
>NC_061103.1:28431454-28436454 GCF_015104395.2 Macrobrachium nipponense | reverse complement strand
CAGACAATATGTACAGAATCCTTTAAAGCGTAGCAACCAGAAAGCGACTAAACATTCCATGACTCCAGAGGCTACGTATTTCACAGGAGGATTTCGCTATGCTACATCAAAAGTCTCTTTCTGGAGAGATCAATTGATCCGGCTTCTTGTTTTGTAGCCCAGAAACCGACCACAAAGAACACGTGAATGGCGGCAACAGGCCACTGACCCTTCACCTCGTTCTGAAATCACCGTCAGTCAGTCAGTCAGTCAATCTCTTCCACACACACACACACATACTCATTAGGCTTTGGCACAGCCCCTCTACACTTTCATGCCAATTAGGCTGGCCAAAGACTGAAAATTTAATGAGGGTTACTCATCTCGTTCCCTCTCCTTCCACGTAACCCCTCTTCGTCCTTTCCCAATTAGCAGGAGTTCTCTCGCCCTCACAGAAGGGTTTGTGGAAAACACATCTCGGTCATTACTATTCAGTTAAAAGAAGGGGAAAATACGCCCCTATTACCTGCAAGGGTATGTAGGTTATGAGGGTATTAATTAAGTTGAGCATTATTTTTTTTACGGAATAACTTTAGGACATCTAATGCAAGAACTAATTTCTATATTTATTATCAAAGCGCACACTGAAAAAAATATACTACAGAATAACAAATATGTATATCTCGTAATGTTTATACGAGGGAAATCTTTAAGATCAATTTACAATTAAAATTACAATTCTGATGAATACCACAAATGCTGTATTCGATGCATAAGATGTGAATCAAACTGAACTAATGAAAGGCAGTTGCAAGCAATTCATGAAATATAATTCACATAATGATCAAAGCCACTGAATAATATATCAACCCACAAGAATTATGATTCATAGAGAGAGAGAGAGAGAGAGAGAGAGAGAAAGAGAGAGAGAGAGAGAGAGAGAGAGAGCCGAGAGGAGAGAGAGAGAGAGAGAGAGAATTTTGCGTTCACAATTTGAAGGTCGTTCAGCATACTAGATGTTATTGGTTCAGTGAAAACCTAGGTTGTCTAGTGAAACGAAATTTGTTTAATAAAATGGCATTAGTTTAATGTAAACTAGGTTGTTTACTGAAATAAATTCTTTATAATGAAAACTAACAACGGAACACGCAAACATATATTAATTTTGTTATCATATCTAAAATAGGCGTATGGTGAGAGAGAGAAAAAAATCATATATGAAGAAGGAAGAAGGAAACACCTAGAAACTACTAGATAGATAGATGGCGCAAAAAAGGTATTGGAATGGAGGGGATTCAGCATCCAGGAAGCGAAGAGAATATGTGCAAAATAAAGGTGAATGTCTCATCGTGCGTTGAGGGATTCGACGAACTGCTAACAAGCGCTCAGGTAGGAGTGTGTAGCAGCTAATGTCGTGGAAGTTTTCCGCACATGGATACATCCAAGATTCAAGAGTTAAAGTATGAATATGGCAGTGATCACTGTCCGCCCTTTTCTCGGGAATCATCCTCCATTAAGGGAAACATGAAGCTACTGTAAACACTTCAGTCCTTAAACATGATTTTTTTTTTTTTTTTTTTTTTTTTTACACGACATGATCTATGAGCAAACAGAAAAAAAACACGAATCTTCCAAGTTTCATGGAAAACATGAATTAATAACATTTAAAACTTTGAGTTGAGTTGAGTTGAATATAGAATTTAGGCCAAAGGCCAAGCACTGGGACCTATGAGGTCATTCAGCGCTGTAATAGAAATTAACAGAAAAAGGTTTCAAAGGTGTAAAAGGAGGAAAACCTCGCAGTTGCACTATGAATTAAGAGTGAGGGGAGGGTGGAAAGTAAGACGAAGAAAGAGAACATGAAAGGAGGTACAGTAAAAGGAACGAAAGTGGTTGCAGCTAGGGGCCGAAGGCACGCTGCAAAGAACCTTAAGTAATACCTACAGTGCATGAGGTCCACTGACGGCACTTACCCCCTACGGGGATTTAAAACCTTGATACTTTTACACCAACTGAAACGCAAATGATCTATGAGTGCACAGGATATATAAAAAACTTCAGTCTTAAAAAAACGAATTAATGACACTTAAACCGGATACATTTATACGAACAAGAAAACACAGCATCCAAAACATTTGCCTTGAACTTTACTTTGGCGACAAGACCCCTGTTTCATTATCACGTAAATCAGCCTCTCCCCTTTCTTTATCGCCTTTCTTTATTGCCGGAGGATCCCCACACCCTAGAACAAGGGTTCTTTACCTTTAGATGACTCCAGACCCCCAATGAATCACCCAATTGGTTCCATACCCCCTTTCCTTAAGTCCACTTGAGTCCTATTTGTTTACAACATAACTTGATATACATACTTTAGGTATGAAAAGCTATGAATAGAACATACAAGAAAACCAAAAGCATTTATAGTTTTATATAGTTATTCATTTCCAAAATGTACCCAGGTATACATTGACACTTTAAAATCAAATCTATACAAATATCCAGAGAAAAGTCCCATACCCGCAGCATGTGGTTCTCATACCCTCAAGGGGTATGGATACCCCCCTGTTAAGAACACCTGCCCTAGGATGACTTTCCCTTCACGCCAAGAGTAGGATCTAATATCTCGCGTCCCATCAAATCAAAGTAAACATAAAAATCTCATTTGTCTGGACGCCCAACGCTATCGCTCTCCGGCATACGGCAGAACACGAAGGCAACGGTATAGATTACGCCGAAATGACATCGAATTAATCGTTTACCTCTCTCTCTCTCTCTCTCTCTCTCTCTCTCTCTCTCTCTCTCTCTCTCTCTCTCTCTCTGGTATTCCCAAGAGACTGCGAATGACGATCAAATAAAAGGGTTCCAAACTTATAGATCAGATAGAAAAAATAGGAATCAAGGGGGAACCGCGATATATGGGAAAGACAAAAAATAAGGAAAAATATATGAGAAATATAGTAACTCAGAATGTGAACTAATAGCGGTAGAATTAGAATCTGAAAAATTAATGAACATAGTAATATATAGACCCCCTAATACTAAAGAGTTTGACACAATAATAGAAAATGGATAGATATATGTAGAAATCACAAGGACTGGACTATTCTCCTATCCGAAGACTTTAACTTTCCTTTCGTAGACTGGAAAGAACGAATAGGAGATTGTGGTTGTATTTATACATATAAAAAAGAGAGTAATAGTAGTGCAGAAGATAAGAGGCAATTCGAAAAGCTATTAGATATGCTACTAGAATACAACATTCAACAAATAAATCACCTGCCAACAAGAAAGGAAAATACTTTAGACCTAGTATTTGTGAACGAGGTGAATTATGTTAAAGAAATAATAGTTTATAATGCGAGTATTTCAGACCAACAGTCCCATTCCAAAGCAAATGGAAACAGATAAGCAAGAAATGAAAAAATGAGAAGGATATGGAAAATACAACTTCTACAGTAAAAATATAAAATGGTCAGAATAAATGAAGAATTAAACAAAGATTAGGATAACAAATTTTCGTAAGTGATGGATATAAAGGGTAAATACGGAGATATTATATAAAATATTAGAGAAATAGTGGTAAATATTATCGAAGAAAGAAAGTAAATATCAGTCATGCATACCAAGAGACAGAAGGATCTTGTTCCAGAATATCAGAAAGTGGAAAAAAGGTCTTGCAAAAGAAAAAAGTGCATGGAAAGTGATCGAAATAAAAAGTAAGATAGAAAATGCAGAACAAAAGACTATACAATCAAAAGAAAATGAAAAACGGGACTTGGAAGAAAAACCTCAAACTATTGTACACGTATGCAAAAAAGATGAATAAAAGAAGAATAGAAATAGGCCTCTAAGAATTGAAGGGAGATTAACGAATGAAAAAAGGAAATATGCAACATATTGGCAGAACGATATAAGAGAGAATTCACCCCTAGAATTGACAATGAAGATAATGATATAGAAGTAAGGGATGAAAATAGTGAATATTTAGCAGACATAGATATTAATGATATTAAAAATGGAGCTGCAACAGGGCCTGATGGTGTCCCTGCTATTTTGTTAAAGAAAGTAGTTCATTCTATAGCAAAGCCACTTGCAATATTATTAAGACAAAGTGTAGATACAGGTAAGATAGACTAAAGGCAAGTAATTATAGGCCTGTGAGTCTAACATCACATATTATGAAAGTGTATGAAAGGGTAATGAAGAAAAATATTATGAAAAACTTAATAAAAAATAATTTGTTTAATATAGGACAACATGGTTTCGTACCTGGGAAAAGTACACAAACCCAACTGTTAGTCCACCGTGAGAACATATACAAAAATATGAAACGCGGAAATGAAACAGATGTGGTTTAGCTAGACTTTGCAAAAGCTTTTGACAAGGTAGATCATAATATCTTAGCGAAGAAAATTAGAAAACATAATATAGTGGATAAAATAGGAAGATGGTTAAAAGAATTTTTACACAACAGAAAACAGATAGTTATTGCAAACGATGAGAAATGGATGAAGCTAAGGTAATATCCGGTGTGCCACAGTACGGTGTTAGCTGCATTACTGTTTGTTATTATGATTGCAGACATAAACAGTAATGTTAAGGACTCGGTAGTGGGTAGTTTCGCCGATGACACAAGAATAAGTAGAGAAATTACTTGTGATGAAGATAGGAATGCGCTACAAAGAGACCCTAACGAAGTATATGATTGGGCAGAGGTAAATAAGATGGTATTTAACTCTGATAAATTTGAATCAATAAACTATGGAGACAGAGAAGGAAAGCTATATGCATATAGGGGACCTAATAATGAGACAATCACAAATAAGGAAGCAGTTAAAGACCTTGGTGCGATGATGAATAGGAACATGTTATGCAATGATCAAATAGTAATTCTATCAGCAAAATGTAAAGCAAAAATGGGAATGTTGTTACGGCACTTCAAAAACAAGAAAGCTGAAAAACATGATTATGCTTTATAAAACATATGTTCGTAGTCCACTTGAATATTGCAATATGATATG
>NC_061103.1:28423954-28428954 GCF_015104395.2 Macrobrachium nipponense | reverse complement strand
GTGACTTTGACATTAAGTTATAACAGTTATAGCAAGACCAAATAAATGTGACCTATAATTCCTAAGCTGGTAATGAGGTACAACGCAGCTCATGCAAGCAAAGACAAATAACAGATGACAACTGTTATAACATATCAATAATACTAAAAATATTATTAATGTTAGCCTTAGTATTACCAACTTGAATCAAATATCGTAAATGCCCATCGTAAATATTAAAACAGAAAATGTGATAAAATAACCTTAACTTGATCTTCCGCGAGGGTTAAGCCAAGTACGACCATTTGTCTGGAATAAAAGGTAATAAGGTAAAATAATTAAAACTATTTACCTAAAAAAAAAAAATGGCTGTATGGATATACCCATAATTTTACAGTTGTGAGCAAATAAATAGTTCAACTCCAAATTTTCATTCGAATATGTTAATGTATAACGGAATATAAGAGTATCATCTGGTTATATATATATATAATATATATATATATATATTATATAGATAATATAGATATATATATATAGATTAAAAATAAAAAAGGCAGGATAAATAAACACTTAACTTTACAGGAGAAAGAAAATAACTCATGCTAATCCATATACATATCCATTCAAATACGTCTAAATATAGCGGAATAAAAGAGTATTGTTGTTAAAAATATAATTTTTTTTACCTGCAGAAAAGTCTGTGCAGATATAAACGTGATTTACTTTAGAGAGAAAATTACTCATGCAAATCCATAAATCCAATTATATGTGTTTGTATATAACGGAAATTCAAATTTTAAATAAAACCAGAAATAATTTCCGTTTAGCAATTACTCAGAATTATGCAAGTGTTGAATCGATTTACAGCTAAACAAACACACACACACACATATATATATACATTAACTTTATCACTTATACAATTGTTCTGTGCATTAATACAATTACTAGCAGGACCTCACTGAAACTAGATGGTATCTAGCGGAGATCTTTATTAAAAAAAAATTACAAGCTTTCCTGGATTAACAGTTTCAATGAGGTCATGTTAGTAATACACGCACGCACACACACACACGCAATATATATATATATATATATATATATATATATATATATATATATATATATATAGTACAGACACTTTATACTTAAGGAATAGGATATGCAAAGATAACCTCATTATATCACTGGATGAGCTGAAGCACCGCCTACAAACTTATAAAAAAATAAATAAAATAAAATAAAACTCAGCCTAAACATAAGAACAACATTACATCACATCGTACCATCCACCAGTAGGCAGAAGGTGCCATTCCTGAATTTTTATCGGGAGAATGGAAAAAAAAAAGTTTTCGTTAAATTAACACTTCATCTAAGGAGGAATAAAGGATTTGGAATCAGGGGTATTTGCCAGATTATTCATACTACATACTGAATCCAATTTGTGGAAGTCATTCAATATTTTAAGGTAGGTTTGGTAATGAAGACCAATTTTGATGAACTTCATGAAATTAAGCAAGACCAATAAGGTACTCATACGCCTGTTGGAGGAACTCAAGAATTAGGTGAAACATCATCCAAAAACAGGGTTGGTGATTCTTAAAAATGAAAAAAATCAGTGAACTATTTGATTTTTTGTTATTTATTTAATTTTTTATTTATTTGGTTTTTTAATTTGTTAGACGTTTTTTCAATAACTTTTTTCTTCAAATGTATTTTATGACAGAATTACTATTGATTTATATTTTAGGTTTCTAGTTCTGGCCTAAAGTAGTAGGTACTTGCAATTTGTTTTTATGAAAACAAATAGATGCAGCACAGTTATGCTTAAGTTTTTATTAACCTCCAAACCATATTTTTCAATTTGTTTGCTTTCAGATAAAGAAAAAATTTAAATCATGATTTTTTTTACATGAACAAAATCAATTATTTAATCACTTGATTAAACCACTTTCATTTAATCAATGCCAACCTTGTCCAAAAACAAAGTTTCTTTTCAAAACAATAACTTGTCTGCTCCCGACGTTTTTCCACTCCTTGACACACGCATTATTTTTAGCACCAAATTCTCATGAAAGTTAAATCAATCTTCTTCAATAAGTAAACAAGGTAAAGAAAACGAGTTACTGAACCATTTCCAGATATAATATATATATATATAACCAAGAGAGTCTCCCGTCCCATTTGTCCTTCGACTCCTCCAATCGATTATTCTGACCTGAGACCTGGAACTTTAATGGAGGTTACACGTCACGTCCCCTGGCTTTCCATTCCCTTAACATTTGATATTTAGAAAGAAAGAAGCAGCTTTCTATTCAGCGCTATTCGAGAATTATACTCAGGAACTGCGAGAAATGCATGAAGCTCAAGTAATTCAAGAGACAATAACAGCTGTCATTATGAATCATCATTTTCTTTTTATTAGATAATAATATTACTAAAGCTAAAGACACGAGAAAAATTGTATTTTTATTGCGATAATATTAAAGACATTATATATTTGGATAATTCAGGTGTTTATATTATTCTTACTATAAAAATGTGAATCAATAAGCAAGATAATATTTGGCTATAAATATTTGAGGAATAACATATGCATAGAAAAACACAACTGAATCATGAGATACGATTTAAAGCATCCTTGAATTATCAAATTCCCCGAAATACACACAGCACCTCTCTCTCTCTCTCTCTCTCTCTCTCTCTCTCTCTCTCTCTCTCTCTCCACTTTACTATACATCCACAGAAATACCAAGAACAGACGTGGTATGCAAACTATCAATATTCTAGTATAGTCCCTGAGAAAGACTTCTTCATAGGAAAGGTAATTTATCCAAACAGACAGAATTACATAATTTTTGGCGTAGAGAGAGAGAGAGAGAGAGAGAGAGAAAATTTCTGGTAATGGTTAAGAGCGATAAAAGATCGACATGAAAATCCATCATTATTACACCATGTCGAAGACTTGACAGGATATTCAGCCAATATTATTGACATTGTTTATACACTGTTTATTTTATAACGCTTCTGTCAACAAGATTAATCCACCAGCCGCTGGGTTTTTTCGTACTTGGCTGAGGACGGAGTCTCAATCATGTTATCGCATTTCAGCAGTGTCACAACAGAGGCAAAAATTAGCCTCGTTTAAACACGGAACTTCTCTGATCTTCTGAAGGGGGCGTGGCAGAAAAGCACTAGAAGGGGGCGTGGCAGAAAGGCACTAGAAGGGGGCGTGGCAGAAAGGCACTAAGTGAGAGCTGAGAAATAGGAAAGCTATTTTTTTCTCCGTCGTAATACACGTGTTTGTTTAATATACAATACCAGTTGTTCAGCTGTTAATAGAGTAAAAATCATGTTGAAAGAGACTTAGTGAATGTAACATACTATACAAACCAAGTTTATCTAAAGAGACTTTGTGAATGTACCATAGATATATCGAAATAACTTTCTATTTAGGGATAGACAATAATGCTTCTGAATCGAACCAAAATATGCCTAAAGGAATAGAAAAGATAAAAAATAAAAATTTAACTGAAAACCAAATAACCGTTATTTTGTTTAACGGTCTGTTCTCGGAACAAGAGCCCGTGCCAGCACAAATTTGGCTTCATCTGTAACAGCAATATGACTTTTTGCTTTAAGTCATAATTTTATTAACCTGAAGGAGTGATTGAAAACGACTATGGTATCAGAACAGATAAGGTGATATTTGCAAATAAACCTGACGTGACGTTTATTGACAAAATCGATAAGAAAGTATCACTCATTGATGTCGCAATAGCATGGGACACCAGAGTTGAAGAGAAAGACAGGGAAAAATGGATAAGTATCAAGACCTGAAAATAGAAATGAGAAGGATATAGGATATGCCAGTGGAAATTGTACCCATAACCATAGGAACACCCTTGCGAAGGACTCTGGAAAAACAAGAGGTTGAAGTAGCTCCAAGACTCATGCAGAAGAGTGTGATCCTAGAAACAGCGCACATAGTGAGAAAATTGAGGGACTTCTAAGGAGGCAGGATGCAACCCGGAACCCCACACTATAAATACCTCCCAGTCGAATTTGAGGACTGTGATAAAAAAAAAAAAAGATAATGTTCGCATAATTTACACACGGGTTAATCTTTCTGTAATATCTTAGTGAATGACTAAGCAACGGAAAAACGATTTAACATTTTTTAAAAGAATAATTTACCAAAACAAAAACAAAAATAACTCTTATTCCTTTCTCTTGAAATCCAATGGCATACCGACAGATAAAACCACCGACTTTAGATGGAAAAATATTTGAAAACCATATAACTACAGTATAACACATCCATCAATATGTAAATTTTCTCCAAGTTTCAGGAAATTTAGATTACAAAAATAAAAACTGTGTGATTTTAATTTGTCGTAGCTATTGTTAGTATGCAAATGAAATGAATGTTATAAACCTTTCTAAGCCCGAAAAAAACATATTTATTTCGGGCCCATGAAACAGTAATGCAAAGAGATTACGAGATTCATCCCGGTTTACAGCAGTCTATCAACCATTTTATCCACTAATGCCACTGCATACATACATACATACATACATACATACATACATACATACATATATATATATATATATGCATACATAAATAATACATATGTAGCCTATACATATGTATACGTACACACACACACACACACACACACACACATATATATATATATATACATATATATATATATATTAATATATATATATATATATATAGTATATATTTTTTATATATATATATATTACACGCACACCCACATATACATTGATCCTACCCATGTGAACTCTCTCGAAGAACTGACAGTTTCCAGACCTATGAGTGGCTTATCAACAGCCAATCAGGAGCATCGTAAAAGACTGGCCTAGACGTCAAATGCACGGTTGATGTGAATCTACTATAGAAAACATTTCCGTGGTAAGATTATGCGGATTATCACTTCAGCCAATAAAGATACCACATTTTAAAGGAAAAATACTGAAGGATTATA
>NC_061103.1:28408954-28418954 GCF_015104395.2 Macrobrachium nipponense | reverse complement strand
TATTTTTCCCGTTGCACTGTGGCAACATGAGAACCTGACATTCTGCGTCGACCCTTGAGATTTTCAAGATATTTGACGAGGCGTTTTTCAGAATTACGAATGAAATGTTAGATTTGTTTATATGTGAGACGCATGCATTTCCCCGCATACCAGATGAATCACTTGGGTAGACATTCTCCATTTTATCAAATGGAATGTGAGAGTTAGTGCATGTTTGGCTTCATGTGGGTATGAATTGTTACCGTTTGGACACATTCCTGAGTGGATATTAATATTAAAGTTTTCCAATGAGTACGATTCCTTTTTGATAAACCAACTAATAGAATGCTCTTGTGTATTGCAGTATGAGTCTCCTTTATAGGGAATCTAACAGGACCCGTCAACCTTAAGCATAACCACAATTTTTGTTGTTGTTTTTTTTTGGGGGGGGATCACTTCCGATCAATGGCTTCCTCATCCTTTTAAAGTGAGTATGATTAGGAGAATCCCATCTGGTGAAAAACGGCATTCTTGAATCAACGAATAAGACCAAGCGAAGGGAAAAAAGGGTATTGTTTTTCTCAGACGCGTGGCTGAGAATAGGCCCTGGGCTGTCGACCTCATGTTGGGAAACTTTAATGGGTATTTCTTGAGCGATAGCTTAATTACCCTAATTAAATGTCTTTATTGTCTACCCCAAGTTCAGCCACAATTTCTTTTAGGGATCACTTCCGGTCTACCGCTCATCAGTACATCTATCTATAAATGGCAAAGACTATATGTTGAGGTGGAGAGAAAAGGGCGTAAGGCTAGCAACCTCATCCCTAGAGATTCGCTAAGGAACAGGAAGAAATAAAGAAAGATCCAGGTTTACCCACATTTCATTAATTAAAGCATTAAAGTGGCAATGATAATTTGTCCGTAAACCTAACCCTGTTAATGGAAACGGCTTAGTGTTATATATATATATATATATATATATATATATATATATATATATATATATATATATATATATATACATATATATATATATATATATATATATATATATATATATACATACATACATACATACATATATATACATATAATATATATATATATGTATATATATATATATATATATATATATATATATATATATATATATATATATATATATATATATATATATATATATATATGTATATGTATATACACACACACACACACACACACACACACATATATATATATATATATATATATATATATATATATATATATATATATATATATATATATATATATATATATATATATATATATATATATATGTGTGTGTGTGTGTGTGTTTGTGTAATCATATATACATACAATTCATATATATATATATATATATATATATATATATATATATATATATATATATATACATATATATTCGATTAAAGAAATTTGCTACCGAATTTCCTATTGTTAAAAAGAACTTCAGGATGAAATTACATACTCGCACCAACTAGAAACTCAATCGTCTTAACCACTAGACTAAGGAGAGAGGAAGAGAAACACCACATTGTAGTTTTCTCTTAATATCACTTACAATAACGACGTACTTTCAGGGTTCAGTTCTTCCCGATCGCTCGGAAAACGAGTTTTAATTTTAAACACATCCGCAATTAAAAACTCATTTGTATCACTAATGTCAGAGGGTCGTGGTATTATCCCAGAGCACCTCGATTGCTGAATGCGATAACCTATCACTTTGCTTTTATAACTTTTTTTTCTGTTTTACAGTAAAAAAAGGGGAAAAATAATAAAAAAAGACATCGCTCTGAACTTGAAGTAGAGATGGCATATAAGATTCATTATTCTCTTCCAAAATTATGGGTTAATTATTCCTGTCATTATTCCTGTTATTTATGCATTTATTGTCACTTAGCTTCATTATATGTAAATTAATTCTGGCTTTATCTGCGCGTGCAAAAATACAAAATGTCCATTTACAACTGGACCAGTACTTGGGAAATATTATCATTACGAAGGAGCGCATAGACAATTTTTAAACAACCCTCTACGTAGATTAATGTGTAAGAAATACAAACAAAGACACAAAATAAAAAAAAATAGTATCCCAGTTACGATATCCACAGGTAAATATATCTGAGAAATGTAAAAGTCAAATGAATCAGCGCAAATCAACATGGTAACAAAACAAGAGGTACCACTGCACATATCAAACTGTGAAGTCATCGTACCTTTATCGGTGAACAAACACCTCCCCCTCATACCCCACGTGGGAAAAAGGCGATAATGATGATCATCCAACCCTTAGTGATGCTAAGTCCCACATATTTACCCCCAAAAGTCTTTTACGTGAACCGAACAAGGATTATTCCGGAGCGGTATTGTGAGAACTCCCTCACGAAGTTGCACGCTTTCACCGCAATGTTTCCGAGGTCTGATTCATTTTCCATTGAATAATGAACACTTGCAGGGCTTAGAAATCCGAACCAGAGGGTAATTTGCCTCTGGCTGCACATGGCAGCATCAAACGAGGATCAATGTGCAGCGCAGCCGGGTACTGGAGGTACAATGGATTGGAGCTTCGGGGCAGGTGCTGGAAATCAGCCTGACCTGAAGTGTTCTCCCATGAGTTACCACAGAGGAATAATTTTACCTAGAGAGAGAGAGAGAGAGAGAGAGAGAGAGAGAGAGAGAGAGAGAGAGAGAGAGGGCTCTACGCGTTCTCTTCTGTCCGGGTAATACAACTATTCAGCCATTTGTAGACAGAAAACGAAAAGGAAATGCGTGCATTTTGAATACGAAAGAGGGAAGTGATATCACCAATCATTCATTCTTCCTTAAAAAAAATATGGCCTATACAAACCATAACAATAGAAAATCATGAGAGAGAGAGAGAGAGAGAGAGATACTCGTTCCTTTATGTCCAGGTAAACAAAAAGAATTCAGTCATGTACAGACAGCAAAGAAAAAGAATATCCAGAGGGAGATCAGTATACCTTTAAATACAAGAACAACTCGTTTTAACTGCTTAATGTTACCGGATCAAAAATCAAAACGCCGGTAAACCTTACTTTTCAAAAGCGTGCACTGTCCCCCACGTTTCCACGGGGTAAGCAAGTGAAATCTTCTGGTTTCATAAAGCAATTTAAAAAGAGCAAAATACGCCTAACAGCGTGGATCCCATTTCATTTTTTCTAATAAATTTGATTTTCATATAAAACTGGTAGTCGAACGTACCGAGTCTCGGATGAAATTCCATCTTTATTTCAGTAAGCAAAGGGCAACTATCTCCGGAACATAAAAAATCTTTTTCAAAATTTTTCTTTTTTACGAAGTAAAGATATAAAATTTCAGTGCCTTTTGAAAGAAAAGTGAGGTATTCCACGTAGCACTGGATCATGAAAATAAAAGGATTTTATCTATGTAGTATGAAGAAGTATAGTAGCTTTTAAAAATTTTATTTATGTAGTACACAAAAGTATATTAAATTTTAAGATCTTTTTATTTATGTAGTATACAAAAGTATATCAACCTTTACAATTTTTATCTATGTAGTACACAAAAGTATATTGCCCTTTACGAATTTGTTGTATCTATTATGTAATACACAAAAGTATATTACCCTTTAAAAATGCATTATCTATTTAGTACAAAAAAGTATATTACACTTTGGAAATTTTTTTTTATCTCTGCAGTACATAAAGTATATTTCCCTTTAAAAACAATCATGGTCCTGGTACATTAACACAGGCATACTGTATTGCAAGTACACTGTGAATAATGTTCACATAACAAATAATAAATATTTATGACATTAGCATTACGAAACATGAATACTGGGAAAATTGCAGAACCTGTGTTGTTGGCGCACCTATAGCGGTGACAGATACATGATCATGGCTAACTTTAACCTTAAAACAATAAAAACTACTGAGGCTAGATGGCTGCAATTTGGTATGTTTGATGATTGGAGGTTGGATAATCTACATACCAAATTGCAGCACTCTAGCCTCACTGGTTTTTAAGACCTGAGGGCGGACAGTAAAAAGCGGACGGACGAACAAAGCCCTCTCAATAGTTTTTTTTTACAGAAAAATAAAATCTCTGAATAGAGAAATGCAGAAGTTGGATGAAATATAAAGCCAAAATATAAAATGAAAACAAAAATAAAACAAGAAGGACGGGTTTACACCTTTGGTGTTAATTTATTCAAGTTCCATTAAAACGATTCAATATCAGTACGACAACAAACAAGGAAGAATAAAAGAGCACAAGAGAAAAAGACATGAGCCAATAAAAAAATTAAGAAGATTATGAAAATGGGAAAGTGAAACGATCTAGGTAAAATCTCTAGTTCGACTATTGTTATAATGAGGATGAAAAGTAAAAACAAAAGAGTAAAGATATGTTTGGGATTCCCGCCCCCCGCCCCCTTCCCGCAAACTGGCACATAAACGAGTCAAGAGAGAGTAAATGAAAGTGTTTAAAGAAGTGAAAATGGGAGCCTTCTCTCTCACGGTTGCAGCCGAGAGACAAGAATTCGCTCGGTAACTCGTACGAGATTCTTTCAACGAGACAAGAAGACTTTCTTCTTTTTATCTTTATCATCGTTAGTTCTCGAGTCGTATATAATTTAGCTTTGTGTGACTGAAATTTTTATTCTCTTCAGTTCAGTTATTTGTCCGTCCGGTCTCAGTTCTTAAAAACCACTGAGACTAGAGGGCTGCAAATTGGTGTGTTGATTATCCGCCCTCTAGTCATCAAACATACAAAATTGCAGCCCTCTAGCCTCAGTAGTTTCTATTGTATTCAAGGTTAAATTTAGCCGTGATCATGCGTCTGGCACCGCTATAGGTGCCAACAACACGGGGCATCACAGGGCCGTGGCTGAAAGTGTCATGGGTAATGGCTGAGAGTTTAATGGGCCTTGGCTGAGAGTTTCAAACAGCATTATACGCTGTACAGAAAACTCGATTGTATTTTTGAGCCTGCTATATTACTATCCTTAGCTCTAAACGTATTTTACTTTGTTTCAGTTTGCCATATCACATAGATTCTTTTCTACCAATAATTTTTGTATCACATATTCCTTACTTCTCTTATCATCTACCATAAGGGGTTATGTTTTGACTTCATTTCATTTCTTTCTCAGCGCAACAAGTGATATTTTTTTATGAGGTACAGAAAAGAAACTTTGGAGAGAAAAAGGATCCTGAAGAAACAAGATAACACAGACTGAGCCTTTAAAATGTTACAGGCCTAAACCGTAACAGATTCTGGGAGATATGAATGCACCTTTCGTCCGGATTGGACTGTTTAGAATTGTTCCAAATGTTTCAGGATTAAAACGTAATATAACCTTTGGGGAGAAAGAGCAATCGGCAGGCGGGAGCATCGCTTACCCAGGTTTCAGATCAACCTGGCAAAACGGAAAGTCTGAGTAACTCCTTTGCCTCATTCCACCCAAACATGTTTTCCATGTCTGGGGGGAATGAGGGAAAGGAGATACTCAGACTTTTTTTCAAATATTCAAGGCATGAACAAAAGTTTTTCGCGAGAAGGATTCTTTTAGAAAGAAGGCTGCTTAACCTGGCTTCAAATGTTCCAGGCTCAGACCTAATACTTTAGAGAAAAGAGATATTTAGGCCCGGTGCTACTGCTTACATTGCGTTAAATATTCAGTGCATAAATTCAAGGCGGACGGAATTCTTTGCCTTGCTTCAAACTGTAACCTTAGAACATTTGGGGAGGAGGATTTTATGGATGGGAAGATTGCACAGCCTTCTATTAGTTGAATAGTAATATGAAAATCATAGAACTAACTTCCCATGCCACAAACAAAGATCACATTTACTTACTGATCAAAATAAATAACAGACATTATTCATCAGCTATCCAGAAAACGAATGAGATATACAGAAGTAATTGTACAAACAGAACACCGTTATCAACAGAAGGTTAATGAGACATCGTCATCCGTATACGCAAATGACCTAGTCACTAACAGAAAAAAATGATTAAATCTTCTTCGTAAGAAATAGTACCGATCTAAAAAATCACGCATTTACATATAACACTTTAATTAATTAATAAAACAAGAACAAAACGATTTAAGCCACATCCCAAATAGCTTTAAGAAAGTGGGAAAACCTCAAGCCCTAAATAAGAGAATATGTGTGCATCATCGAGCTCCATACATTATGAGATCAAAGAAAATGAGAGAGAGAGAGAGAGAGAGAGAGAGAGAGAGAGAGAGAGAGAGAGATCCTCCCTGAATCCTCAACCGTATATGAAAAGACCGTCTAGAGCCGTTTAATTACCCACAACTAAACATGGTAAGGAGGTAAAAATGCACATAAGATGAAAAGGACCCTAGAAAAAAAAAAAAAAAAAAAAAAAAAAAAAAAAAAAAAAAAAAAAAACTTCAAACCGGGTTTTCCCCCAGTGGCAATATCTGGAGAAGACAGAACCCCTTGTGCTTTAGACATTTGCTCCTTCTGAAATAAATACTTTCCGAAACTGTTCCTTCTTCGCCTGAGAGTTCACAGGGGATCGGGGAATGATGTTTGGACTTTAAGGGAGTAGAACAAATGGACAAAGGAATTAAAAACGACATATGAATTTGGCTTTGGTTGGTGGGGAAAGAAATCGAATGAAATCATAAATAAAATTAAGATAAATAAAAGAAATCATCAATAATCAAATGCAATTAAATGCGACAGGCTATGTTATGTTGATAAATAAACAAAACCTGACCTTACAGGAATGGTGCAAATAATGACGTGAGAAGTAACCATAGAATTTTATGATAATAACCGAAATAAATTAGAGCACATTTCACGGAATGTGAAGGTAAAGACGACAGTGAAAACAGAGCAAAAGCGATAAATACGAGAAATCCTATGAAATCCAATGGCATTGCATAATATATACGAAAAAGGTGTGAGGGTAAAGGACTAATTCTAACTATGGAATATACATTTGATATAAAAAATAAACAAACTAAAAATACGATGTCATGTTTCAAAATTAAGAATACTCCTGGAAAATACGTCATCGCAGTTGTCAACAGACTATGAATTGAATTGAATATAGAATTCAAGCCAAAGGCAAAGCACTGGGACCAGTGAAGTCATTCAACACTGAAACGGAAATTTTCTGTAAAAGTTTTAATAGGTGTAACAGGAGGAAAACCTCAAAGGAGTTGCACTATGAATCAATTGTTAGAAGAGGGTGGCAAGTAAGATGGAAGGAAGAAAATATGAAAGGAGGTACAGTAAAAGGAACCAAAGGGGTTGCAGCTAGGGGTTGGAGGCACGCTGCAAAGACCCTTCAAGTAATGCCTACAGTGCACCGCATGTGGTTCACTGACGGCACTAACCGCCTACAGGGCAAAAAGACGAGTAGACCAAACTACATCTACGACAGGAAAAGTGTACGATTCTCCAGCTGACGATGAGGAACGAATAAAAAGGAAAAATCGTCTCTCATTTCCATCTTAAAAAACCTGATCTCCCGAATGGGATTCCAGTCTCCTAGCTGCAAATGAGCGCACCACGACTCCTATTTCCGCTCCTTTAAACGCTCTAAATCTCCTCCTTGGGTTTCGCTCGTGTGCCAATGAACATATATATCTCCAGAGGAAAAGAGAGACTCTCGGAAAAGTGTTTCCTCCTTTCGTTTTTATTTATTTTTTTTGTTTTCTTTTCCCTCCCCTTCACACCAAAGATAAAACTGGGGATTTTCCTTTCTTTCTCCTTTCGTAATTTTCGCCCTGATTTCTTCTTCCCTTTTTGCGGTTATTGTATCCTTTTGCTGACTTTCTTGGATTTTACCTTGTCCTAATTAGATTCTTCCTTTTTAATATTCGTTCTTTGTGATATCCGGTTTCTTTGCTCTGAAAACTAAATGACATCGATTTATAGTCCCCCTCGTCTTTCTTACTCTACTTATCTTTAAATCAAGTGTTTCCTATTACCATTCTTCATTACATAAGTTGTCCTTTTGATATGATCTCATTACACTTCTCGCTCAGGTTTCATTCAAGCAGTGTGATGATATTTAATTTGTCTTTTGTAACTGACTAGTCGAAGAATCCAAAAGGTGGCACATGTCAATCACGTAAGGCGACTTTTCACCTCAGAACAGTGAATTCTTTTTTATTGTAATTACTACATCTACCCTTGCGTAGAAAAAAGGCAGTTTGCTAAAACTTACAATAAATAACCTTACCTGTTGTATATTTTAACTGCCCTAGTCTTTTTCTCATTATTTAGCTTATCTAAATCCACTAAGACCGATCTTGTCTAGGAATGAAATGAAATATTGAGTTTAGGCCAAAGGCCGAGCACTGGGACCTATGAGGTCATTCAGAGCTGGAAAGGAAATTGAGAGTAGTTAGTTCTGAAAGGTGTGACAGGAAGAAAAGCTGGCAGTTGCACTATGGAATAATTGTCAGGAGAGGGTGGATAGCAAGATAGAAGAAAGATAATATGAATGAGAGTATAGTAAAAGGAATGAAGAAGATGCAGCTAGGGGATGAAGGGACGCTGCAAAGAACCTTTAGTAATGCCTACAGTGCACACCATGAGGAACACTGATGATACTAATCTCCTAGGGGAGTTTTTTTTTTAGGGTAATTAATCATATATCATGCATTATATATTTGAGTATCTGACTGACTCTGAAATCAGGTCCTACATTATATTCTATGATTTTCTTATTCGTCAATCATTTCTTAAGTTACATCTTACTTTACACCTGCTGTTATTGACATCACATCCCCTGTCCCTGGAAGAAATCATTCCAGTAATATTACAAGACAAGTTTTTATCTTCCATGTTTTATCTGGTCTTATAAATTTTTTTCTACTCCCCCTTCCTAACGTCTTTATCTTTCAACCCTTGCTTTATCTGTCGTTTGTATTTGACCTTAAATCAGTGTCTCTTCATAGAGGTATTATAATATTCGAACAGGTAAATCTTCTTCTGAACCATATTTCTCTCTCTCTCTCTCTCTCTCTCTCTCTCTCTCTCTCTCCTCTCGCTCTCTCTCTCTCTCTGTATGTATATATATATATATATATATATATATATATATATATATATATATATATATATAGTATATACATATATATATATTCCAAATAACGAAATGATTTTGAGATATCGACATAGTCCAGGTTACCGTCAGAAACACCAAAGCTTAATTCATACCCTAAAGCCGCTGTCGTAGCACTATCCATATGAAAAAAAATATTGAACATCTCAAAGGCGAAGTTGAAAAAGTTACAGGGGTAAAATAATAAAGTATGAACTAATATTTATGAAATCTTTAATCTGATCTAGGTGGTTTTCCAAATAGACCCCAGTCCACACACAATCAAGTCCCATCAAATATATGTATATAATGTGCAACAGGGAATATGATTAAGACAATATATTTAAGACACCGTTGTAAAGTGATGTGCTGTGACATTCCTAGAATGTAGAAATCATCAATTTAGCTTCTCCTTGGAAACAGTGTGGCCCAAAGTGACAAGCTTTGGAAGTGCTAGCGCATCTTGTTGGGTGGCGCGATGTCGAAGCTGTCTAAGCAGATCAGTGCCACGTCCTCTTTCTATGCACGGACGGTTGCAGAGGTGCCTTATGAATCTGGTTTGGGGCGGTTTTTTTGGGCGTGCACAATGTGTGTGATTTTGTGCGTTCGTGCGAGCTTCTTCCCTACGTAATGAGAAAGTAAGGTAACCAAGATGGGAGATCGCTACAGAGTCGGTGAGGAGCCAAGATGGCTTCTGCAATAGTATTTTTAGTGAAGTGTGTGAAAACTGTGTTGAATGGATAAGCATACTTATTCTTTGGCCAAAAGTTTGGCTTGACTGTATTTTGAACATTATTTCAAAGATGTTCTATTTCATTTGACCTTTTTATTTTTGCTTTTTAATCTTTGCTTATCGATGTGTTCTCCTGTCTTTTTAAAGGGGAATTGATATGGGAACTTAACTGATGTTCCG
>NC_061103.1:28397658-28402658 GCF_015104395.2 Macrobrachium nipponense | reverse complement strand
CAGTGTTAAGAGTCCGTGTATAATTTTTTTTAAATTATACACGGAATCTTTAACACTTTGTATTATTGTGGACCCTTTAAAACCATCATCATTATTATTATTATTTTTTTTTTTTTTTTTTTTTTTTACTGTATCACAGTCCTCCAATTCGACTGGGTGGTATTTATAGTGTGGGGTTCCGGGTTGCATCCTACCTCCTTAGGAGTTCATCACTTTTCTTACTATGTGTGCCGTTTCTAGGATCACATCTTCTGCATGAGTCCTGGAGCTACTTCAGCCTCTAGTTTTTCTAGATTCCTTTTCAGGGATCTTGGGATGTGCCTAGTGCTCCTATGATTATGGGTACGATTTCCACTGGCATATCCCATATCCTTCTTATTTCTATTTTCAGATCTTGATACTTATCCATTTTTTCCCTCTCTTTCTCTTCAACTCTGGTGTCCCATGGTATTGCGACATCAATGAGTGATACTTTCTTCTTGACTTTGTCAATCAACGTCACGTCTGGTCTGTTTGCACGTATCACCCTATCCGTTCTGATACCATAGTCCCAGAGGATCTTTGCCTGATCGTTTTTCTATCACTCCCCCAGGTTGGTGCTCGTACCACTTATTACTGCAAGGTAGCTGATGTTTCTTGCACAGGCTCCAGTGGAGGGCTTTTGCCACTGAATCATGCCTCTTTTTGTACTGGTTCTGTGCAAGTGCCGAGCATTCACTTGCTATGTGGTTTATGGTTTCATTTTTCGTATTGCACTTCCTACATATGGGAGAGATGTTATTTCCGTCTATCGTTCTTTGAACATATCTGGTTCTTAGGGCCTGATCTTGTGGCCGCTGTTATCATTCCTTCAGTTTCCTTCTTTAGCTCTCCCCTCTGTAGCCATTGCCAATTGTCATCGCTGGCTAGTTCTTTAGTCTGTCTCATGTATTGTCCGTGCATTGGTTTGTTGTGCCAGTCCTCTGTTCTGTCTGTCTTTCTCCTGTCTCTGTATATTTGTGGGTCTTCGTCTACTTTTATTAGTCCTTCTTCCCATGCACCTCTTTAGCCACTCGTCTTCACTGGTTTTCATTATTTATTATTATTATTATTATTATTATTATTATTATTATTATTATTATTATTATTATTATTATTATTATTATTTTATTTATATATTTTTTTTTTGCTCTATCACAGTCCTCCAATTCGACTTTGGTATTTTTAGTGTGGGGTTCCGGGTTGCATCCTGCCTCCTTAGGAGTTCATCACTTTTCTTACTATGTGTGCCGTTTCTAGGATCACACTCTTCTGCATGAGTCCTGGAGCTACTTCAGCCTCTAGTTTTTTCTAGATTCCTTTTCAGGGATCTTGGGATCGTGCCTAGTGCTCCTATGTTTATTATGGGTACGATTTCCACTGGCATATCCCATATCCTTCTTATTTCTATTTTCAGATCTTGATACTTATCCATTTTTTCCCTCTCTTTCTCTTCAACTCTGGTGTCCCATGGTATTGCGACATCAATGAGTGATACTTTCTTCTTGACTTTGTCAATCAACGTCACGTCTGGTCTGTTTGCACGCATCACCCTATCCGTTCTGATACCATAGTCCCAGAGGATCTTTGCCTGATCGTTTTCTATCACTCCCTCAAGTTGGTGCTCGTACCACTTATTACTGCAAGGTAGCTGATGTTTCTTGCACAGGCTCCAGTGGAGGGCTTTTGCCACTGAATCATGCCTCTTTTTGTACTGGTTCTGTGCAAGTGCCGGACATTCGCTTGCTATGTGGTTTATGGTTTCATTTTTCGTATTGCACTTCCTACATATGGGAGAGATGTTATTTCCGTCTATCGTTCTTTGAACATATCTGGTTCTCAGGGCCTGATCTTGTGCCGCTGTTATCATTCCTTCAGTTTCCTTCTTTAGCTCTCCCCTCTGTAGCCATTGCCATGTGTCATCGCTGGCTAGTTCTTTAGTCTGTCTCACGTATTGTCCGTGCATTGGTTTGTTGTGCCAGTCCTCTGTTCTGTCTGTCATTCTCCTGTCTCTGTATATTTCTGGGTCTTCGTCTACTTTTATTAGTCCTTCCTTCTTCCCATGCACTCTTTAGCCATTCGTCTTCACTGGTTTTCAGATATTGCCCCAGTGCTCTGTTCTCGATGTTGACGCAGTCCACTATACTTAGTAGTCCTCTCCCTCCTTCCTTCGTGTTATGTATAGTCTCGTCCGTATTTGCTCTTGGTGTAGTGCTTTGTGTATTGTCATATGTTTCCTGGTTTTCTGATCTATGCTGCGAAGTTCCGCCTTCGTCCATTCCACTATTCCTGCGCTGTATCTGATTACTGGCACTGCCCATGTGTTTATGGCTTTTATCATATTTCCGGCATTGAGTTTTGACTTGAGTATCGCCTTGAGTCTCTGCATATATTCTTTCCTGATCGTGTCCTTCATCTCTTGGTGTTTTAAATCCCCTCCTTCCATTATTCCCAGGTATTTGTATACTGTCTCATCTATGTGTTTGATGTTGCTCCTATCTGGTAGCTTTATCCCTTCAGTTCTCGTTCCTTTGCCTTTTTGTATGTTGACTAAGGCGCATTTTTCTATTCCAAACTCCATCCTGATGTCCCCAGTCTGGATTAGGGTATCTATTTCCTTGATGCTCTTACCATACAGCTTGATGTCGTCCATGAACATCAGATGGTTGATTCTGTTGCCTCTTTTCTTGAGTTGGTACCCGGCATCCATCTTCTGTAGTACTTTTGTCATGGGAATCATGGCTACTTCGAAGAGTAGTGGGGACAGTGAGTCGCCCTGGAAGATCCCTCTCCTGATATTAACCTCTGCTAGTCTTATTCCAGAGCTTGTAAGTATTGTATTCCAGTTGCGCATTGTATTTTTGAGGAAGCTGATGGTGTTTTCCTCTGCCCCATATATTTTCAGGCATTCTATTAGCCATGTGTGTGGTATCATGTCGAAGGCTTTCTTATAGTCTATCCATGCCATGCTTAGGTTGGTTTTCCTTCTCCTACTGTTCTTCATTACCATTTTGTCTATCAGGAGCTGGTCTTTTGTGCCCCTACACTTCCTTCTGCAGCCTTTCTGTTGGTGGGGGATGGTGTTTGTCTCTTCTAGGTAGTTGTATAGCCTTTCACTGATGATACCTGTTGGTAACTTCCACATTATTGGTAGGCAGGTGATAGGCCTGTAGTTACTGGCTATATTTCCCTTACTCTTGTCTTTTTGTACTAATGATGTCCTTCCTGTGGTCATCCATTTGGGTGCATGGTGATTTGAGATACAATGCTGGAGTTGTTCTGCTATTCTTGGGTGTAGGGCCTTGAAGTTTTTGAGCCAGTATCCATTATTATTATTTTTTTTTTTTTCCAAGTTTTGGTAATGCCTGGGCAAAAATTAACTTCACAATGACAAAATGCGGAGCAGGTTTGATTATCTAATAATCATACATAACAGAATAGTTGATAAAGCTAATGACTTGAAACTAATGATCGATTTCATCGCAATTCTTGCTTGTTGTTATGACCTCAGAAGCGATTTTGGCATCGCCGTTTTCTTCTTTGCAATATGGCAGAAAATTAATTTTTCACGAAGGAAAGGACGCTTATTCTCAAGACTCTAAGGACAAGATTAATGGCCAGATCTGACCTCATTTTTCTCCTCAAAAATAGAGTTGGGGACAAGTGACCGACTTTTATAAAATATTACTTTATATCAGTGGATTCTGTTAGAAATTCTAAAAAAAAAACAGAAGATCGAAATCTTATCTACTAAACTTCATAAAATCTATAGGTCCGGGCTAATAGACTTACCATTTTAAATTCTATTACAAATATCAAATTGTTTTCTAAAATTATTGTAGTAATAATTAAGATTTAAATAAGAAATTTTATTTGCCTTCAAAAAATAGGTTGGAGACGATGAAAGTGACTAGATTTTCTTAAGAAATAAAAGAAAAATAAAGATTACTGCCACTTTTATATTCGTTTGTGATAAATTCTATCCTCCAGGATAGAAAAAAACTGTAAAATATATTTTCATGGGAAAAAATAAGGATGATTACCTTTCATGAGATAAAAAAATAAACAGACAAACACCTTAATGATTTCGCTGAGAAACAGCTTCACAATTGTCGTCATCAGACACAATTACCTCACAAATATTATTAAGAAAATTAACAAAAACCGAATGGAATACACTACAGAGGTTTCACATAAATAAATAAATAAATAAATAAATAAATAAATAAATAAATAAATAAATAAATAGATAAATAAATAAATAAATATATGATATAAAAATAAAACACAAGAAAAAGATTGTTGCGCATATAGACTCCGATTACCGGATCCTTTTCACTAACCAAACGTCATCTAGAATAACTTTCTTAACGTATCCATATAAAACAACAAACAAGGTGAATCCGTGGTTAATAAAATGCAATAACTTGAGCGTGACAGAATTTACTTAAAAAAAAAATATCTTGAACACGAGCGATAAGGATTTTCGCAACATATAATTGGGGTGAGGCGAAGTTGTTCTTTAATGATAATAATAAAAATAAAAATAATAAACACAAAATAATCTAAAATAAAATGTAAAAAATAATAAAATTACAAAATAAAAATAATAAGACTAGAAATAAATTAAAATCAAAATAGAATAAAAAATTAATATAAAGATAATAACAAGAGTCAATCTTTCAAACATGAGGAATATTCCGGCATCCGCCGTCAATGAAGCCGATAATGTGAACCCTCCACCTCCAAGGCAATCGCATTTAACGGATGAAATTAGTCTGCAATAATTACCAGCACTTTTGTGCAAAGAATCTGTCCACCAAAATCTCCCTCGGAACAGGTTCATCAGGGTTAAGTCGATGCCTGATTTAGATTCTGTCAACACAAGACTGCAGTTCATAACTGCCAAAAACATGATTCCCATCATATGAAAGTCTTATTGGAGTGAATGGGAATATAGAATGAAGGCCATGTTCCAAGCA
>NC_061103.1:28375158-28395158 GCF_015104395.2 Macrobrachium nipponense | reverse complement strand
TATATATATATATATATAATACATATATATATAAGGAACTGTGTTTGAAACATAGTCCAAATATTAGTACTGACCTTTAACCTGAAAGTGACTGATGTTGTCATATATAAACATGATCTGGAAATAGAGAGAATCTGTATCAATATTTTAATCTCTGTGTTGAACAAGTACTGCAACACATAAAACTAAAGCTATCGTCAAACTAAACATGTAACATCACGAGACAAAAGTAATTCTTTCTTATTCTAATTTTATACCAGCAGAAAAAAAAATGGTCTCAAAATAGAAATTAATGTTTAATAAAGATATTGCAGCAAATATGTGCAATCATTTTGATATACTAAGGAGTTTGTTTATATATTGAGTATACACTCTCGGACATAAGCTAAGGGTTCAGAGGAGATTATTATTATTATTATTATTATTATTATTATATTATTATTATTATTATTATTATTATTAATTATTATTATTGTTGTTGTTGTTGTTGTTGTTGTTGTTGTTCGTTGAACAAGAATCCTGACGCACTAGAATTGTTTGTTGTTTTGAAATTTGCTCTGATCCTCGGGGATTGGATTCCACAAATTCCAAAGGGACAGTTGTAGTGAGGCAATAATAATAATAATAATAATAATAATAATAATAATAATGAATATAATAATAATAATAATGAGAATAATAATAATAATAATAATAATAATCCTTTATGTGAAACCTCGTGAATCTAGATATAATTAATGAACACAAAATTCAAATAAAACAAACACTATTTTATTTTACGGGCTTGATTTATGTTATTTATATTTTCATCGTCGCCTTATTAGTCATTTACCATTTTTATAATGTTGAAAAAATAAAAATTCCATATAGTATGCATCGTTCCTTTGCCATTACTTAGTAATAAAACGTTAATGAAACGACAGATGTGAGAATAGTTACTACGCTTCTTGAGAATTATGTAAATTAAGTGTTTCCGGATTTTTTTTTTTTTATTAATTTTTTTTCTTTTTTCCCGGACTGGAAGAGTCGTTTAAAGCTGTGCGGAATCCATAGAGAGTAAAAGGATAGTTTCGCAAAAATATAATGGGCAAATAGTCTATGTTCATCTGAGAAGGCTCACTTTCTCTGAGAAACATTCAGGACTTTATTATTTCTCCATCCAATCTCCCCCCCCCCCCCCCCCCCGTCTCTCTCTCTCTCTCTCTCCTCTCTCTCGAATAATTTTCAATGCCTAAAAGTTTAAGCTCTTCCTAAGTTCATCTCACAAGCCCCCCACCCCTTTGTTTTTGCCAACAGTCTCTAAACTCTGAAGTTCGTGTGATGACAAAAATCATCTGGAAAACACAGTTCAGTGACCCTCAATGGAATCTGCCAAGTTCAAGGACCTTCGCTGGCAGTGACCTGAACGTCTATTTGCTTACTGAAATCATTTGGCCTTTGCCGGATGTGGAGTTTAAGCGCCACTTTCATCTCTCTAATCAACAGGAAGTCCATTATTTTCAATTAGCTTCGCCAATGAATATGCAAGGGATCACTGGCATTAAGCAGATATGATTTATGAAGTGACGGTAAGTTAATCCCTTTGTGCTCATCGATGATAACTGCTATTGCAGAGGTTTATATCCTTAAATTGAAATGATAATCACTGCATCTATTTAAGAGTTTTTAAACAAAAAAGAATTATTCAATGTCAGTAATTACCTTAAATAAAAGCTGAAGCTTCA
Source organism: Macrobrachium nipponense (assembly GCF_015104395.2). NCBI lineage: Eukaryota > Metazoa > Arthropoda > Malacostraca > Decapoda > Palaemonidae > Macrobrachium > Macrobrachium nipponense. The sequence continues at coordinate 28,393,434 of NC_061103.1, read as the reverse complement.
TCTTCACATTTTTGGTTTACAACTTCAAGGTTTCCTACTAATATGAAACTCAATTTAAACAAGTAAAAAATGCGCCGATGTTTCTTCGACGCAATCGAGTTTTCTGTACTGTATATAATGCTGTATGAAACTCTCAGCCAGGGCCCATGAAACTCTCAACTATGGTCTGGCCTTAAGCGTTGCCAGACGCACGATCATGACTAACTTTAACCTAAAGTAAAATAAAAACTACTGTGGCTAGACTGCTGCAATTTGGTATGTTTGATGATTGGAGGGTTGATGTTTAACAAATCAATTTGCAGCCCTCTAGCCTCAGTAGTTCTCAAGATCTCAGGCGGAAAGAAAAAGTGCAGAATGCCAGACAACATCACCTCGATAGTTTTCTTTTACAGAAAACTAAAATGGAAAATTAAAACCTAAAACCTGGTGAAATGAATCAAAGCAAGAATATCATGCATAGTTAATCGGACACTACGTAATCAACTTGAATGATGGGAAAAGACAATGCACACGTCTGCAGAATAATGGGTTGGAACCTGGAATATCAAATAATGTTTCCACTATTTCAAAAGGATACAGTTATAAACTATGCGTCTATACATTGCAAGTATACATCGTTAAGATACACTATTTCGAAGTTAATATGTACATATACACATGTTTATTAATATTTCCTTTAATAGTGACATCGAACATTTGTTGCAAACTAGTAGGCCCTTGAATATTCAAATCAGTGTATTTGACAAAAGTATCGTGAGCTAATCAGACAAAGCCTTCGACGACACTGTTCGAAATTAGCTTCGACTGACTGTACCTTAATTTAACTCGCAGAGAAGGAGCTCAAGATGAAGACATGGCTTAATTGTAAAGTAGTTACCGATAAGACCACCAGCCATAATGACAATGCTTCGAGTCTTTGAGCTGACAAACCACGTGGAGAAAGCAATAGCGTTATTCTGTCTTGTCTCCCCAGAATTGACAAAGGAGCTATTGTACAGAATGAGGAGTAACACGAAGGGAATCTTTTGATGCATTAAGATGTATACCACTCTCTTCAAGCAATGTAAATCCTTGACAATACGTTAATGGAGGCAGTTATGTCCTCCGCCGACGTTAGGGCTGGGTGCTAAGATGAGGAATGCTATCGAATATTCAGCTCACGTTTTAGAAATCTTTTTAAAGACATGGATACTTGAATGACAAAATGGACTTGAATTCTTTTTTAAATTTTCTTTTTAAAGATGTATATCTTATAGATCAGTCTCTATAACAATATGTTTTCACAATTAGGTGTCCTAATTAGAAATATCTTTGGCATTTCTACATTGCACCAATATAAAACACATTATTTTTGCAACTACTGAGGCAGACGGAGCTCATCTTTCAGGATACAGATAGAAGAGTTTGGTTATAACCTGAGCCTGAAATCATGAAAACGAGTTGCTAATATTCAACCATAATCCCTGCTCGACAGGACTGCTGTCATTTACAGCCCTTGGATTAAAAGTGAGTTCGCTTTGCTCCTCCATCTCAGCTCACAGACCGTAACAGTGTTCTGTCACTGAGTCACCCGATTATCAATTAACAAGTGTCTTGACCTCACTTTCTAGCTACCAGCCAGGCGCAGATGCCTTGGTTCGTCCTTCCCAGAAGTAAAACTTACGTAATCACAAAGTTTTCTGGAAACTAAGACGCAGAGGGTAACATGGAGAGGGTGGCCCAAACTGAAACGTCACAGGAATGTTAATGAAAACCTGACAATGCATCTCAAAGCAATCTCAGAATTGGCAGAATGATGACGTAAGAATCAGGGTTAACGATGAGTTAGTTAACATTGGTTGACAGTATCGGGTGGGGGATTTTGTCGAGTAAATGTTCCGGAACGCATAGCTGTAACGTATAAGAAGACATCAATAGGCTTCTCTTAGTGCAAAGCAGTACTCATATTTGACACAGGAGTGAAGTGCTTCGCCCATATACTGTATATATATATATATATATATATATATATATATATATATATATATATATATAATATATATATATATATATATTATGTATATATACTATAAAATATATATGTATGTATATACATATATATATATATATATATATATATATATATATATATATATATATATATATATATATATATGTGTGTGTGTGTGTGTGTATGTACGTATGTATATGTGTGTGTGTTTGCGTGTGTGTGTGTGTGTAAAAAAATATTAGTGTGGTGAACCTATTTCTTTCTAAGTAAATATAAAGAATTCGGTCCTTCCTCATAACAGGCTAAACCACCTATTAATAATCATTGTGAACACCCGCCATTATTAATACAATAATATATCATCGTTGCCAAGTTCTCATGGGAGATGCTGGCGATCCTGACGCTCTGCACTTGTCAATAATGACGTCGGGTTCTGCCGCGATTCTGTGAAATTCGCTGTTAATCTGCCCGAGACCTCGTCGTGTCCCGAGAAACGTCAGAGAACTTCAGAGAACTTTCAGAGAACTTCAGAGCGACGAGGGGACTAAGTCTTTATCCTCTGCGAACGCGGGTAAATTATTGCGGAGAGAGTTTAAGGAAAGTTCCCAGCCAAGCGCTTTTAAATTAATAGTAGCTACATAAAGTAATCTTTTTTTACCTTTGGCCGGGTTTAATTTTGATACTTTTGCAACACACGAATTCCGAAATTTGGTAGGATAGTATTTTGTAGTCAAATGGAGATAAATCTTTCCATGCTGAGATACGATATCGAACTTGCACAAGCCAGCAAATAAATACGGTTTCATATAAATGGTAGGGACAGCTCCAACGCCGTACAACGTAAATGGCTTCTATGAAATTCTGTCTTTGCTGTGGTTTCACTTCCGTAAATATCCATTAATCTCTACTTAAACCACCCCTTCCGCCCCCCACACCCCATATTTCTTATTCAATTATCACTTCACCTGTGGTGTGTGAGTAGAAAACATACCGTAGCCATTTTCCATCCTCTCTACTTCCATCATTATCGGTCATCATTATTTTTTTTTTAATGTGCATAAGTGCTTATGGGTCTTGGGTAATTTTACTTAAGATACAATTTTTCTCACAGATTTGACCTTTAAGGTTTGATCTTTAAGGTTTGACCTTTAAGGTGTCCAGTTTCAAAAGGAATAAGACAAAGATCACCTATGTAATTAGTGGGTAAACTTTAAAAATCTAAAATAAAAAGTTATTTTTTTGTTTTTTGGAAAACTTCAATTCACATTGTGGGACAATTTCCTTGTTACATTTAGAAAAGAAAAATAAAGGTATATAAAAGGCCGCAAGAGAAAGGAATCCATCATTTTGCTGCAACAATTGCAAGCCTCAATAGATTGAGTATGAACAGCGAATCAATGCTACTTCACGACCTATAATATTTCTGCACACTGAAACATTGACGTTCTTAAGACGAGACATTCCTAAAGATGATATCGACAGAAAATCCAAGAAACCTCTCAACTCTCCCGAATGGTTCTGAATGTTTGTGACTTTCTATAATGAGCAATTTCCTTTGTTGGTCCCTCGCTTGCACACTTTACTGAATACGCAACTTCGATGCTCACAAACATAAACAGACTGAGAGAGACTGAGAGAGACTGACAGTCAGAAGTTCGGTGATGAAATGTTTTCCAGACTTTCCGTTTAAAATCTTTGTTTTTGAATTGTGATTCGTTCACTGTTGGTTTGATCATCCAAGCTTCCTTGAATTAAAAAGCCTAAAACCGGAGATTCAATAATGATAACAACGATAAAAGAGAAGTAATTATTTATTATTACAAAAACTAAAATGACGAAGTTCTTACGAAGATGAACTTACTATGAAAGGATCATAAACGGCAACAATCAATCAAGCTGGAAGTATAAGAAGGGTTATTAAATACCGTCTCTGTATTATTTATCAATTAGATTAGACGTCGCATCTCATAAGAGTCACGCAACCCCCCGCACAGCTGAGCTCCGAAGGAATAAATCTAATATAACAAAAAAACAAAATTGACAGCTAAGAAGTAAGGTATAACAAAGGTCCTTTATAAATATACTCCGAGTATATTTAAAAGGACCTTGGGTATAGATACAGTTGTGTACTGTCAATCGAAATTAGACGTCCCATACTCAACCTCGTGAGTCACGGTGGACCCCTGAACAAGCCGAGCTAATGGCCGGGAATTAACCCAATACACAAAACGAAAAAATTAGTGAGAATATGGGTCACCACCAAGCTTCATTCATATACTGGGATAACTAGAATTCGTCAGTCAGTGAGACTGACACCCACATTCAGGATACTGCCTTCTAGTAAGAGTCAAGGATACTTTGGTGGCAGTATAAAGAATTATTCATATTACTGACTTTGAAACATCTCCGTGGTCCTTATATCACTCTAGGTGGAACACTACCCAGCATGCTGATTGGACTAGCTAGCGAGGAGAGAGAGAGAGAGAGAGAGAGCACGAGAGAGAGAGAGAGAGAAGAGAGAGAGGAGCATTATCATCTCTTTACGGCCTGCTTGTCATTCTCACTCAAGCTAAAATCTATTCCTGTACTCTGAATAGGTAAAACTTTATGTTTGACAACAGCAGTGCTCTGAATCCACTGGTATTCAGAAATGAAAATGCACCTTTTGAAATGTATTATTAGCAAAGCTAATGATACATTACGTCCTTCTTGGATCCCCCCCCCCCCCCCCCCCCCACACAAACTATAAACGGCACCTCGCCCGAGTATACATCTCGTTGTTTCAGATATTGGAAGTTCTATTTAACAATTTATTAACAGTTAACAAATGAAGTCGTATTTTAAAGATTATGTCGGTGAGAACTAAATCCGTATTATATATGATTGTAAAACGTTTCTATAAATAGATATTTACTTACACTTGACCCTTGTGTCAATTTATTTTTCTAATATATTTTTTCGAAGTTCTGACGTACGTTGATCTCGCTTAAGCTCACTTGATTTTTTAAAGACATTTAGTGTTCTTTTAAACAGTTCCCTTGAAATAAACTGCCATCTCGGCAGAGCGTATCCAAGGTCATAGAGCAAACAAATTTCCTTCAGAAAGAAGTAATACATTCCTGAGTGTTTGTTATGTCTCGTAATGTTTCCCAAATGAAGCCAAAATTGACATTTGTCATGGATCAGGACGGGATTTCGGCGAAGTCATTCCAAGATCTTGGAAGAATCAAGTTACATTCCAGTTCCTACGCATTCATACGATGTTAAAATATTTATACTTCGAGGATTATTTGGTTCGTGAGACTGAAATTGAGGAGTCTATTGCGCATGAAATTCTTAGAATATCTTCTGATGATCTTGCTTCGACAAACATTCATGTCGCCAGTCAAACGTGAATAGCAGGTGACCTCAGCTGGTCATATAAAGCCAGTAATAGAGCTATAACCATATGGTCATATAAGGCCAGTGATAGAGATATAAACATATGGTCATATAAAGCCAGTGAGGGCTATACCCAACTGGTCATATAAGGCCAGTAATAGAGCTATAACCAACTGGTCATATAAAGCCAATGATAGAATAACCAACTGGTCATATAAGGTCAGTGATAGAGTTATAACCAACTGGTCATATGAACCAGTGATAGAGCCATAACCAACTTGTCATATAAGGCCAGTGATAGAACTATAACCAACTGGTCATATAAGGCCAGTGATAGAACTATAACCAATTGGTCATATAAGGCCAGTGATAGAACTATAACCAACTGGTCATATAAGGCCAGTGATAGAGCTATAACCAACTGGTCATATAAGGCCAGTGATAGAGCTATAACCAACTGGTCATATAAGGCCAGTGATAGAACTATAACCATATGGTCATATAAGGTCAGTGATAGAGCTATAACCATATGGTCTTATAAGGCCAGTGATAAAGCTATAACCAACTGGTCATATAAAGCCAGTGATAGAGCTATAGCAAACTGGTCATATAAAGGCAGTGATAGAATAACCAACTGGTCATATAAAGCCAGTGATAGAGTTATAACCAACTGGGCATATAAAGCCAGTGATAGAGCTATAACCAACTGGTCATATAAAACCAGTGATTTATGACCAACTGGTCATATAAAGCCAGTGATAGAATTATAACCAACTGGTCATATAAAACCAGTGATAGAGTTATAACCAACTGGTCATATAAAGCCAGTGATAGAGCGATTGATTTGTGGCTTTTAAAACAGGTCTCCAAGGGCTGGTCTGAAGGATTAGATATTTTTATTTGGTTAGGAACCAATAATTAGTTACTTAGCAATGGAGACCTACAGCTTATTGTCGGATTCGAACCACATTATGTCGAAAAATTAATTTCTAATCACCAGAAATAAAATTCTCTGATTCCACATTAGCAGAGTGGGGCGCGAACTCTAGCTTCTATATCAGTATGCGAGTACGCACACTCGCTCCAACAAGGAACTTTTATTATAACTAAATATATTATATATATATATATTATATATTATATATATCAGCCATACCATTCAGAACATACAGAATGAAAAATCTGTGTATTGTTAAGACAAGTGATTGCTTTTACCCGAGTGATTTCAGGCTTTTAAAAGTATTCATTCAATCTTATTCACGTGAATATTTAATAAGAGTACAGCATTAGAGTACAATATATAGTGTTTACTTTGCTTCTCTTCCAATTCAATATTATTATAGGGGATATTAATGAGAGAATTAAATACCATGACACACACACACATACATACATACATAAATACATACATACATACATATACATATGTGGGTGTGTGTAAATACGTGTACGTTTATATGTGTATATGCACGTATATATATATATTTTATATACTAAGTATGTATAGTTTGTGGCTTTAAACAGAACAATAAAGCAGAAAATAATCAATTAAGTAATAAAACTCGAATTCTCTGATGCACTTTTCACAGTAACGTATGTAACTTGACTTGTGATGGTTCAGCTGTGTTACCACACAAACGTACAAATAAATACACGCACAGACAAAATCGATTATAAAGAACTAAATCCTATTATTAGCTGTTTAACTCTCCTCTGAAGCCATAAACAAGACAAGTGACAAGTTAAGTATATCTCAGTTTACCAGACCACTGAGCTGATTAACAGCTCTACTAGGGCTGGCCCGAAGGATTAGATATTTTTACGTGGCTAGGAACCAATTGGTCACCTAGCAAAGGGACCTACAGCTTATTGTGGATCCGAACCACACTATATCGAGAAATGAATTTCTATCACCAGAAATAAATTCCTCTGATTCCGCGTTGGCCGAGCCGGGATTCGAACTTCGAACCACCGAATTGGCAGCCGAGCGTGAAAACCACTCGTTCAGCGAGGAACTAAGAGAAGTGTCAAGAAAGTACATCATTGTTCACAAAGTTACGTAATCAGACTATTCTATTGTACGTTTCATAGACAGATGATGTCGACGAGATAAATCAAACAATAAAAAGAAATTTATTCTTCAAGTTGCTTAAGAATTTTTGTTTACTCACAAGGAAAGGTTTGCGAACCTGAGGTAACGCCGTGCGTACTGCCATTGAATACATAGGAGAACCAAATCCACATTTATGTATGAGTACGTATATTTGCAGATAAATCTGACAGAAAGCATCCGATAAACTGTTCTACTCACCATTTCAATACCAGTTTGAAAAGGCGAACTGAACATCTGTATAGATTTACCCATAAATATAAGTATATATACATAAATATGGATTTGTTTATCCATTTCGAGAACCATGCTACTATGAGCATGTTGTAATTGAATATACCTTACATTGAATACTGAGTATCCTTTGATTGATTATACTTTATATACCTCTCCAGCCAGCACGAAATAAGCTGAAATGGCATATCACATGAAACATAAACACTGCCGCCCAAATCAGTATTTCTAAATAAAAAAAGGGAGAACTAATATATTTTTTTTAGCATACGTCCTAAGTATCAAAATAAATGTCTATGGGAACCAAAGCGCACTCCAACTACAAGGCAAACAAACATTCCAGTCAAAAGCACAAAAATTCCCAATCATTTCGGGTCTGAGCTCAAAGCAAAACACTCCTCCCTAACAATTCTTAAACAAACAAGGTTGCAATTCTCAAAAGCGTCATCGCCGGATGAAGAAAAAATGGAATTTGTCATGGTTGAGCTACCTGAAATCCAATATGCAATCAATATTAATGCCACCAAACATGGGGGGAAGGGGGGGGGGGGCGACTTGACAATGGCACCGAGGCTACACCTCAGCCATTTCGGTAACCGACAGAGCATCATTAATTCCAAATGCGGTCCAGCGGTTAAGAACACTCGCGTTACCAAAAATGCCCCGGGTTTGATTCCAGGGTAAATTGGAATGCTTTCAGGACTGTTCCGTTAATTTTCAAAGATCTTTTCTTTGGAATGACCATAAAAGAAAATAGTATCTTCCAGGAACTTGAATGTGGTGTGTAACCAGTGTATGAAAATGTAGTAAAATGTATTGGTTAGCAAAGTCATCCAAAACTTAATTCTCTTTGATGCTACCACCATTGAGGGAAAAAGGGACATATATAATATATTATATTAAATAATAATCAAAGTAATATATAATTCTATATATCATATATATATATAGTATATACACGCACACATACACACATATATATATATATATAATATATATATAATATATATATATTTATATATATATATATATATATATAGATATATATATTAGTATATATAGTATATTATAAATTATATATATATATATATATATAATAATATAATATATATATTATACCACCGCAACCACATCACCCATATCCTATATATATTATATATTTATATATATATATATATATATATATATATATATAGATATATATGTAGTGTATAAAACGTACTTGCGTACGTTGCGTATATGTATGTATGTGTGCAGTGTGTCTATGCAAGAGACAATACGTAACATTAATTCTGTATAGACTATGAACACTGAACATTAGTCCAACGTTCATGTATAACTGTCTGTGCGCGAGCGCCTGAAAGTGTGATTAATTCACAAATACTAAACATTAAATCAAGTCATGCAAGCTGTACTTCACTCAGACGTTAGTCAAGCAATTTTCGCCATGTCTCTGCTCAAATAATCTTCCTCCTTCCTGTATGTCTTCTTTGAAATAACTGCGCATGCGCAGACAGGAACTTATTCAGTAGAAGGTATTCGTATTAACAATTCCTAAACTTGTCGTTACACGTCATGGGCAAAGTAGAAACCATATTTCATAATTAGCGCGAAGGGCGGCCCTTCATATGTCAAATTATCTGTCATACTTAATTTTTCAACAGGTCATTATCATAATGAGAAAAATTTATATTGAATCAACATTTTCATTCATCATGATTATGAAGACTCATTTTGTTGAATAGATGGGCGGTGAATATAGCGGCTGGGGTGGACTACCTTGTCCGCCTGAAAGATGTATTATTATAACCTTAATAGAAATTAATGCCAACTTCATTCATTGTCTGCCCGTGCAGTGTTCTTATGTAAGTGAAGAAAGCTCTATTTATCGAATGATGTAAGCATTGTTACATTATTACATAGAAACAGGATACAAAGGACGTACAATTCCATTTAGTTCAGCTCAGTATTACAATCAAATGAATTCAGTTTAAAAAAATGCTTAATTGGTCTAAAGCATCCAAAAATCGATGTCACTCATCTCAAAAATTTCACAATGAGCTCGTTCCCCACTTCAGGTATGTCGAGGGGTCCAGTTTTCAGCAAGGTCTGTGCCCGATTCCTTGCCCACAGTTAACGCTGATACCCATTCACCTTTTGATCTAGTGGTGGGGCAAGCTGGGCGCAAACCACAGCCCCTGCTAAAAATGGCTTCTTACGGAACCAAGTCAGTCTCACACATATATACATTATAATCCCATGAGTTGAGTTTAGATTCAATGGTTCCCAAACTTTTTCTATTCGTTACGCACTTTTCATATAGGATACTTATTCATGAACCACCGCCCACCGTACTTGACCATTAAGTTGCCTCCAGTGGCTTGCTACCCTCTAAACTCCTTTGGTTTTATACATACTTATTCTCAGATTATGGGCCCCTGCATTCTGCTACATGGCACCCAGTTTGGGAACCACTGAATCAGTCACGAAATTTGGCTAAAAAGCCAATTACTGGAGCACTTTCAGTCACTGAGGCAGCAGAAAGTGGAAGTTGGAGTGACTGGACGCCAACATAAAGGGATCCAGAAAAGACGTGACGTAGAGTACAAGTATCTAAAGGTGAAACTTGCTTACATTCTGTTCCCTTAGGAACCCACATCATTCCAGCAAAGAGAAGAGAATTCATAATGCTTTATATTAACATTACTACCACTGCTACTTTTGCAGCTAGTATTAATAGAACTTCTATTAAAGAGAAATGTGAGTAGGCACACATATTACACTTGGTCAAAATTAAGCACTCAGCATATCAAGCATACTAGAAGTATGAATTAAGTCTTTAAAATATTTTCGGATGAGAGAATTTCCATTCATGAGAATAAGTACGCGTGGTTAATATTCGATTTAAAAAGGTTTTTGAGAGAATTTCACTTCAATTCCAAAGGATCACACAACAGTAAACCTTGACTACCGAAGGCCACTATTTTCATGCCACACTGGGTTTATATTGGCCGTTCTCTACCAAGCCTCAGACTGCATTTCACCCGTATGGAAATTCCCTTTCTTTAATGCCGCCTTTGAATTTATTTGCGCCGAGTAGATGTGCCTCTACATCTCAATTGAAAAACTTTCCAGAACTTAAAATCGTCGGTTATACGAGTCTCGGAGCGAAAAAGTTGCCGAGATAAAATTCAAATGCGAACGATTAACATTTTATTTCCAAGACTTCTCGAAGTTTGGAGGTTATTTACGGCCGGGACGCACAGTTGATTTCTTTTGTCCTTCGCGCCTCCCTAAATCTCCATTAATAGAATGTATCCGTGACAATACTTGCTCTATATATCCAACTAATGAGGTCGTCAGTTACAAGGTTAAAATTCTCATCGCTTCAGGGACAAAACGGTTCTCGAGAGTCGATATGACCGTCTATAATCAGTCACATATTTCACTGAATATAAGAAAGCAGACAGATGAGGCTTCCAAGCAAATGATATCTCAGGAAACCTATAAATCAGACAGAATTTTAATTACGAAGTAGAAAATAATATTAGATATTTTTAAATAGTATTATATAAATATCAACCACACTTTTCTCTGTAGATATGAAGGTCGGCAAATGAGACCTGTCAGGAAATGGTGTATCCGTGAAACTATAAACCAACAAGAACCAACTTCGTTTTGGAAATACAAAATCATGTTAGTTATCTATTACCAGTATTGAATTATGGCAGCAAGAGAACTCAATTCGTTTCACATTACTCTACTGATAGTTTAGGAGCCAAATGCCTCTATCTGTTAAAATAAGGGATTTGCCCTACACGGTGAGCCCCTTACGTTTTAATATCTTTATAAGACAGATTAATATATAGCGCACCATTAATCGGGACGGCTCTTAAAAATCTGGCCCTTCGAATACCTAAATATTGCCATAAATTTCTCTCTTTATTAATCTATCTTATTCGCGTTGGTCACTTTCATTAAAAGTTATGGCATATGATTGTTTGTGTATATAATCACGTAATATTCTGGTAAAATGACCTTGACACAATAAAGATGGAAATTATATATGAAAAAATTACACCTATGGGCCTTTGGATCATTTTTTAAATTAAACAAATGATGATTTTGGTAAAATTTACCGAAAAATTCCTACATATTGGTTAGGTAATAAAGCTGCAATTCATCAAATATCATAGCCAAGATAAGGAATATTTACCTAAATTTGCTGAATTTACTGGAAATTTTATAAAATAAACCACATTTATTCCAAACTATTGATAAAGTTTGATTTTTGCACAAACCTTGGCCCAACCTCAAAAATATTCATGTAGCACCAACTTACACAAAGCATTACAAATAGTATAGTGTGCCTTTAAATAATACCGTTATCTCTCAAAACTAAAAATTAAATCAGATGTAAGTGATATGCAAACACAGTACAAAAAAAATAGATCAGATTCTTATGAAGTCTCATAAGACCAATCATTGTCCACATCTCCACCTAGTCTTTGCAATTTAGTTACACTACTGCTTTTTGAAGCAATTCCAGATAATGTAGGTAAAAATTAACTTTTTGTTAATCCTCAAGAAATTCATGAAAGTGTTTTAAACACCTCACAAGGCACTGTGTTTTCCGTAACTGGTTTTCATACACACAAGCATGTTGTTTTAGCTTTATGTGTGTATCATAACACTAGGAGCAAAGATATCATAACTATGCCTAGTCGGTTAGGATTGTGTATTAGTTACAGAGAGCTCCAAAGGGTCTTAGGAACTGTAGAGGCTGAAGTTGATGAACAAACAAATGATGAAAATATATTTATTTCTGCGCATATAGTTTCAGATAAGTTCACTTACTTTGCAATCGATAATTTAGATTTCTCTGAATGTACATTTGATGGCTCTCGTATGCATATGACAATCATGGGTATGTACCAACCAGGGTTGCTGGAAGGCCAAGTATTTGGCAAGGTACCTGTGGATATAAGACACAAGCGTACAACACATAGAGAGTATTATGACACTTCCATAATGTCAATAAACACAATCCCTTCTGTAAAGAAGTTGAAGCGTGAGCTCTTTCCAGAAAAGGCCAACAACATGATACTCGAATTCTTGCAGGGCTCACAATCAGATACCCCAAGTAGTAATCTCTGCTGGAAGTTACTCCAACTTTGTCCTAGTAAACTTCTTGAGGTAGAAGTTAATTGCCCCGGATGGAAAGTGTTACATGCTATGCTGAATCATAAACACATTCCAGTTACAGCAATTGGGTACCGCCCCTTCATACCCAATTCACCAATTCACCCAGCAGTTGTAGCAGAAGCAGTGAAAATAGGCATGAAAACCAGCAAAAAGTTGGGGAGTGCACATACTGTTATTACCCAAGATGAATCTGTTTATGAGATTATTTACACACTCGGCAAAATGCACCAGATGAATATGAAAACCTGATTCTTGGGCTAGGGGCTTCCATTTCTTAACAAACTATCTAGGAGCAATTGAAAAGCTTATGTATGGTTCGGGTTTGAAAGAACTGTTTGTCCTCAGCATTGTACTGAAAGATGGCACAGCAGAAAAGTCCTCTCTGGTAAAGGTTATTATCAAGCAATTAACGCCCACATGCTTGTGTATGAGGTGCTGGAAGCCCATAGGTTTGATGCATTTGAACATTGGATGATTCAAGAGGGAATCAGTGTGGATATAGTGGCTGAAATATCTGAATTAATGTCCTCACTGGGCAGGGAACTAAAAGAGGGTACTCCCATAATGCAAACAGTGCACAAACTTCAAAAACTTCTACCACATTTTCAAATTTTTATAGACCAGTTTGAATCTTGTAAAAAAGCACAGCAAGACCTACCAGTTTTGGTGTAACTACTTACATATAATAGAAATCCTACTGTCATACATTCATGCAGAGAGGAGTGGTGAATGGCAGGAGCTGCTGATCATACCAAATACATCAAAGCAGTACGTAATGTGTTATCTACATGAAATGGACAATCTTCAAACTGAGGCTCCTGAAATTTATGAGGCATTTGAACGTGGATATTTTACTGTGAAGCGATCTTCTGGAGAATTTAATGCAATCTGGACAGATATGGCACTGGAATGTTCACAGAACTATAATGCAAATAGTAGGTCTGGTCAAGAAGGATTAAAGGGAATAACAATGAACAAGAATACACAAACCAGGTGGTTTAAGACTACCATTTTCAGCTGCAATATCAACTTCAATTAGGGTGATGGCACATGCGTACCCAAGCAGTGCAACAAAGAAAAGACAATGTAACTCACGTGATCACATTATATCAGCCATTGAGAGCGGCCAGATTATTTACCCATTTGTATATGGCAAAAAGCATCTTGTCTCCATAGCTGATGGCAGTGTGGCAACAGAACAAATCAGTGATGATTTACTTGGGTAAAAAAAATGGATAAAAAGCATTAGCCGAGTTTATGAGTACTGGTAAAGTTAAGAAACTTAAGCTTCACACATTTAAAGCTATAGCATCGCGCAAAAAGCCAGAAACACAAAAGAGGAAGGTAAATGAACTTGTAAATGAGACAGTGTACTTTAAACGAATCGAGGTGGAACTAGAAAGGGATGGTCACTCTGTGGAACTGAAGGAAGTTTTGATCCATGAATTGCACAACTACCCTCCATCTATTGCCTCATTGAACTCATCATGTGATCGGATTGTACTAAGAACAGAGAATAAATCATCACTTTTAGGAATATTGAAATAAAAGTGCAATGGAAGGGCAAGTCTGGCATCGTGGTAGATTCTATGGTACTGGTACGCTCATATAAGCCATTCAACAATGAGCAAGGAGACACATATGCCTGCCGTATCCTTAGTGCTGTTGTGAAAGGAACAAGTTATAGTGAAATACACATGGTAGCATTTAGGTATGATGGGAACATGGGAAGTGGAATCATTTTGAAAGACGCCAGTGGATGTTGGAATAGACGAGAACATTCACAAATGGTTCAGTAGTAGCCATGTCATAGGAAATTAGGATAGCATTCTCGCAAGTAGCATAGAACATTGGTCAAATCTGGTCCATATCATTCCAGATGATGTAACTGTAGTCTTGACTGGTGGGTTTGAAAATAGGCAAGAGGTTAGAATAGTGAGAAACCGAAATACAATCTTAAAGAAAAGAACTTGGATGACGATATCGCGAATTTGGTATCATCCACACAAGAAGAAGCTGACACCTCTTTATTCCTGTCTCTAGCAGCCTGTATCCATGTGGGATGTTCAAGAGTTGTAATTAAGGCATCCGACTCAGACATTGTGGTGATAAGTGTATATGTATTTTGATTACTTAGCAGCAGATCATTGAGGTCACAGATGCTGATGGGGCAAAGATGCTTCCCTTAGTACATGCCCTAAGTGGGTGTAATACTACTACCTTCTTTTATGGTAAAAGCAAGAAAACTTTCTATGCTTTAACATATATTCATAAAGCTGATCTAGCAAGAATCTGCTCCCTGTTGGAAAACGATAACATCCGTACTTCTTTAATTGACCAAATAATTACAGTGACAAAGTCAGCCACCATTGCTTCCTACCATCCACAGGAATTTAGCAATCTCATTGTACTTAGACATCATTTATATGCTAGGAAGAAGAACACAAAATTATTATCACCTTCAGATGAAGCCTTTCGCCAACATGTTTTAAGGACCATCTTCCAAGCATGCAGACTCACCCATCTCTTCCATCACCACTCGAATTGGCCTGGATGATGCTACCGTGTGGTGCAGTACATCCTGTAGTGATGACAAAAGATTTACTACCATCATCAATACAAAGCACCTTATTCTGCAATTGCAAACAGAAGTATGTGAAAAACTACCCTTGTTGTCATAAGCAAATGGAATGTTATGTAGCTTGTTCATGCCGTGGAATCATTAGCATGTGTGTGCATAAGCAGATGGACATATCAAATGATGATGATGCTTAGAGTTTCTCCAACCACAGATATTTAATAATTGATGTATTATTTGTTGTCTTGCAAACTAGAATAATTATATATATATATATATATATATATATATATATATATATATATATGTGTGTGGTGTGTGTGTGTGTGTGTGTGTGTGTGTGTGTGTGAGTTATTTCTTTATTTGTTTCTTGTTATTATGTGCCATGATACATCCTATCACAGTTGACTTGACCGATAATTTGTGTGACTTGATTTTGTTTAGTGAAGATGGAAATTACGGATTTTGAGGTAGCATTCAGTTTTAACCAAATAATACAGTTATTATTCATATGAAATAATAGTTCTTTGTATGTATATAGTTCTTTATATGTATATAATCCTTGACAAACTGTGCAAATTTTGAAACATTCTCTATAATTTATCTATAATACTTTGTGAATTATAGTTAAATCTTTGAGGAGTAACATAACTTTTTTGGTAAATTGGAAGAAGAGTAGTTTAAATGTAAATATATTTTATTCTACTATACACTGTCATAAAGCACATTGCCTCATGGTTATCGTACAAAAATATTAAGCGGCTACTTGAACAAACAAGCATATGGCATAGCAGACAATCAGAGTACCCAGTGCTACTGAGATAGATCTATATATGGCTCTATTTATGGCAATATCGAGATGTTCGAAGTGTCAGATTTTCAAGAGCCGTCCCGATTATGGTGTGAGACACACTAATCTATCATAAAAATGCATAAACTCAAAAGGGGCTCACCGTGTAGGCTAAATCTTAGTTTTGGTGACTGGCTCCCCGACTATGAAAGCTCATCTTCCCAAACATCCTGATATTATATTCGCCTAAACCAAAGCTTTTTGTCGGAGACGTTCGACTTTCAGAACACTAAGGATTAATGATAATCTACGAGAGTCCCAGAATAATAGGGGAAATAATATGCCGATGACAATAAGGAAAAAGTAAGAAATCGGAGACTATTCAACTGAAATGCCAAACAATAGAGGCAAAGAAACCATGCCAGCAGCCATTATATGATGCAACCATGCAGTCTTGTGTAGGTCACATTTTCCCTGGACTCAGTAGACGGTCAAGCAAGAATTGCAAGCTCAACATTCCAACATCCTAAAGCTTACGTAACATCAAGCGTTCTAGGAACTCTTCCAACTTTATTTAATTGTGACTGTTGTGTTTGCTTTCCTCTGAGAGAGAGAGAGAGAGAGAGAGAGACCTTTTAGCAACATGTCATTCAGCATCTCAACTGACTTTGTATGTATATAATGGCACTCGGAACTTCATTGATGAAAGATAATGAAAGACTGACACTTTACATCCTACTGAGAGAGAGAGAGAGAGAGAGAGAGAGAGAGAGAGAGAGAGAGAGAGAGAGAGAGAGAGAGAGGGGTCACCCCTTAATATAAGAGCATCTTAAAGTGGACAAGGAGTTGAAAGATTTCTAAAAGGTTGCCCTTTTAGAAATATGTCATTATACACCTTAACTGAGTACCCACATTATGGCCCTCGGAACATCATGAATATTAAGTCTCCTGGCGTATAACGCTAGACTTACACTGTAGAGCCTACTGAATAATTTTTGGAAAGAGATCCACATAGGAAGAGAGAGAGAGAGAATCTGATAAATCTTTCCACCAGGTGAATTGAGGATTGCGTTGTCGAGACATTCCCATTTCTAATGACGACATCACGGCATTTAATTTGAACAACTCATCACTCACGTCTGTCAGAATTTCCTATCGCCTTTTCTAACTTCCTGGTATTCAATCCCAGGTGTAAAACTTAACAGTCAAGTGATATCTTATCCTTAATTCACTACTGAGGTCGATAAGCCAGGAATCTGAACCAGTCATATTTCGTTATGAAAAGGTCTGTTGGTTCACCTTGCATATTATGGATAGAGTTAGCTGATTATTTTTATGCTATAATCATTTTCGCTTAGCTACCATTTTGTTATTGTTGTTCTTGTTCTTGTTGGGGGGTAGGAAAGCATAAAAAGGATTGAAAACGGTGTTTCGCGTTGAGTTAAAGATACAGGAATGAGGCGAACAACAGGGAATAAATTAGAATCCCATAAAAGAGGACGAAAATTCAACTGACACGAAAAATGGAACCGAGGGAAACGTCAACTTTGAAAAATCATAAATAAAAAACGTCACTTTGCAAAAAGCAGAAAACACAAACAAACTCTGAAATAAAACCTATCAAATAAGGGAGCGGTCGCCATCTCTCAAAATGCATCGATCAATTTAGCAAAAACTGCAGGACCAACATTGCAACATCCCAAAGCTGCAAAACATCAATATGCATCACCGTAACGCAGCTTGCACTGTTATTATCCGGCTCAGTGTCACGTTTACATTCCACAGAGAGAGAGAGAGAGAGTATACCTAAAAGGGGAAAGCATCCGAAAATCTGAGAGATTCTTTTATACTCTTGAAAAGTCTGCCATTTTAGCTTTTAAGATCTGAGGCCGGACAGAAAAAAGAGCGGACAGACAGACAAATAGCCATGTCAATAGTTCTCTTTTACAGGAAACTAAAAACGGTGAATTTGAGAAAAGACTGCCATT
>NC_061103.1:28349760-28372260 GCF_015104395.2 Macrobrachium nipponense | reverse complement strand
GTTAAGATACATTATTTCGAAGTTAATATGTACATATACACATGTTTATTAATATTTCCTTTAATAGTGACATCGAACATTTGCTGCAAACTAGTAGGCCCTTGAATATTCAAATCAGTGTATTTGACGAAAGTATCATGAGCTAATCAGACAAAACCCTCGACGACAATGTTCGAAATTAGCTTCGACTGACTGTATCTTAACATAACTCGCAGAGAAGGAGCTCAAGATGAAGACATGGCTTAATTGTAAAGTAGTTACCGATAAGACCACCAGCCATAATGACAATGCTTCGAGTCTTTGAACTGACAAACCACGTGGACAAAGCAATAGCGTTATTCTGTCTTGTCTCCCCAGAATTGACAAAGGAGCTATTGTACAGAATGAGGAGCAACACGAAGGGAATCTTTTGATGCATTAAGATGTATACCACTCTCTTCAAGCAATGTAAATCCTTGACAATACGTTAATGGAGGCAGTTATGTCCTCCGCCGACGTTAGGGCTGGGTGCTAGGATGAGGAATGCTATCGAATATTCAGCTCACGTTTTAGAAATCCTTTTAAAGACATGGATACTTGGAGGACAAAATGGACTTGAATTCTTTTTTACATTTTCTTTTTAAAGATGTTGTATATCTTATAGATCAGTCTCTATAACAATATGTTTTCACAATTGGGTGTCCTAATTAGAATTATCTTTGGCATTTTTATATTGCACCAATATCAAACACATTATTTTTGCAACTACTGAGGCAGACGGAACTCATCTTTCAGGATAGAGATAGAAGAGTTTGGTTATAACCTGAGCCTAAAATTTTGAAAAACGAGTTGCTGATATTCAACCATAATCCCTGGTCGACAGGGACTGCTGTCATTTACAGCCCTTGGATTAAAAGTGAGTTCGCTTTGCTCCTCCATCTAAGCTCGCAGACCAAAACAGTGTTCTGTCAAAGCGACTCAGTGGCGTGGTTGGTATGGTGTTGGCGTCCCACCCTTGGTGGTAGCGGGTTCGATTCTCGGCCTTTCCATTGAGGAGCAAGAGATGTGTGTTTTTGGTGATAGACGTTCACTCTCGACGTGGTTCGGAAGTCACGTAAAGCCGTTGGTCCAGTTGCTGAATAACCACTGGTTCCATGCAACGTAAAAACACCATACAAACAAAAAAGCAAAAACAGTGTTCTATCACTAAGTCACCCGGGTCTCTATCAACAAGTGTCTTGACCCCACTTTCTAGCTACCAGCCAGGCACAGATGCCTTGGTTCGTCTTTCCCAGAAGTAAAACTTACGGAATCACAAAGTTTTCAGTAAACTAAGACGCAGAGGGTAACATGGAGAGGGTGGCCCAAACTGAAACGTCACAGGAATGTTAATGAAAACCTGACAATGCATCTCAAAGCAATCTCAAAATTGGCAGAATGATGACGTAAGAATCAGGGTTAACGATGAGTTAGTTAACATTGGTTGACAGTATCGGGTGGGGATTTTGTCGAGTAAATGTTCCGGAACGCATAGCTGTAACGTATAAGAAGACATCAATATGCTTCTCTAAGTGCAAAACTAACTCATATTTGACACATAAGTGAAGTGCTTCGCTCATATACTGTATATATATATATATATATATATATATATATATATATATATATATATATATATATATATATATATATATATATATATATATATATATATATATATATACAGAGCTATATATATATATATATATATATATATATATATATATATATATATATATATATATATATATATATAGCTATATATATAGATCTATATATATATATATATATATATATATATATATATATATATATATATATATATGTGTGTGTGTGTGTGTGTGTGTGTGTATGTATGTACGTATGTATATGTGTGTGTGTGTTTGCGTGTGTGCGTGTGTGTGTGTGTAAAAAATATTAGTGTGATGAACCTATTTCTTTCTAAATAAATATAAAGAATTCGGTCTTCCTCATAACAGGCTAAACCACCTATTAATAATCATTGTGAACACCGCCATTATTAATACAATAATATATCATCGTTGCCAAGTTCTCATGGGAGATGCTGGCGATCCTGACGCTCTGCACTTGTCAATAATGACGTCGGGTTCTGCCGCGATTCTGTGAAATTCGCTGTTAATCTGCCCGAGACCTCGTCGTGTCCCGAGAACTTCAGAGAACTTCAGAGAACTTCAGAGAACTTCAGAGCGACGAGGGGACTTAAGTCTTTATCCTCTGCCGAACGGGTAAATTGCGGAAGAGAGTTTAAGGAGAGTTCCCGGCCAAGCGCTTTAAATTTAATAGTGGTACATAAGTAATCTTTTTTACCTTTGGGTTAATTTGATACTTTTGCAACACGAATTCCGAAATTTGGTAGGATAATATTTTGTAGTCAAATGGAGAGAAATCTTTCCATGCTGAGATACGATATCAAACTTGCACAAGCCAGTAAATAAATACTGTTTCATATAAATGGTGAGGACAGCTCCAACGCCGTACAACGTAAATGGCTTCTATGAAATTCTGTCTTTGCTGTGGTTTCACTTCCGTAAATATCCATTAATCTCTACTTAAACCACCCCTTCCGCCCCCCACACCCCATATTTCTTATTCAATTATCACTTCACCTGTGGTGTTGAGTAGAACATACCGTAGCCATTTTCATCTCTACTTCATCATTATCGTCATCATATTTTAATGTGCATAAGTGCTTATGGGTCTTGGGTAATTTTACTTAAGATACAATTTTTCTCACAGATTTGACCTTTAAGGTTTGATCTTTAAGGTTTGACCTTTAAGGTGTCCAGTTTCAAAAGGAATAAGACAAAGATCACCTATGTATTAGTGGGTAAACTTTAAAAATCTAAAATAAAAAGTTATTTTTGAAAACTTCAATTCACATTGTGGGACATTTCCTTGACATTTAGAAAAATAAAGGTATATAAAAGGCCGCAAAGAGAAAGGAATCCATCATTTGTGCAACAATTGCAAGCTCAATAGATTGAGTATGAACACGCATCAACGTACTTCACGACCTATAATTTTTCTGTGCACTGGAACATTGACGTTCTTAAGACGAGACATTCTTAAAGATGATATCGACAGAAAATCCAAGAAACTTCTCAACTTTCCGGAATGGTTCTGAATGTTTGTGACTTTCTATAATGAGCAATTTCCTTTGTTGGTCCCTCGCTTGCACACTTTACTGAATACGCAACTTCGATGCTCACAAACATAAACAGACTGAGAGAGACTGACAGTCAGAAGTTCGGTGATGAAATGTTTTCCAGACTTTCCGTTTAAAATCTTTGTTTTTGAATTGTGATTCGTTCACTGTTGGTTTGATCATCCAAGCTTCCTTGAATTAAAAAGCCTAAAACCGGAGTTTCCATATATAACAACGATAAAGAGAAGGTAATCATTTATTATACAAAAACTAAAATGACAAAGTTCTACGAAGATGAACTTACTATGAAAGGAATCATAAACGGCAACATCAATCAAGCTGGAAGTAAGAAGGGTATAAATACCGTCTCTTGTATTATTATCAATTAGATTAGACGTCGCATCTCATAAGAGTCACGCAACCCCCCGCACAGCTGAGCTCCGAAGGAATAATCTAATATAAAAACAAAATTGACAGCTAGAAGGGTATAGATACAGTTGTGTACTGTCAATCGAATTAGACGTCCCATCTCAACCTCGTGAGTCACGTGACCCCCTGAACAGCCGAGCTCATGGGAATAACCCAATACACAAACGAAATTAGTGAGGAATATGGGTCACACCAAGCTTCATTCATATACTGGGATAACTAGAATTCGTCAGTCAGGGAGACTGACACCCATATTCAGGCCACTGCCTTCTAGTAACAGTCAAGGATACTTTGGTGGCAGTATAAAAAATTATTTATATTACTATATTACTGACTTTGAAACATCTCCGTGACCCTCAGATCACTCTAGGTGGAACACTGCCTAGCATGCTGATTGGACTAGCTAGCTAGAGAGAGAGAGAGAGAGAGAGAGAGAGAGAGAGAGAGAGAGAGAGAGAGAGAGAGAGAGAGAGAGAGAGAGAGAGAGAGAGCATTATCATCTCTTACCTGCTTGTCATTCTCACTCAAGCTAAAATCTATTCCTGTACTCTGAATAGCTAAAACTTTATGTTTGACAACAGCAGTGCTCTGAATCCACTGATATTCAGAAATGAAAATGCACCTTTTGAAATGTATTATTAGCAAAGCTAATGATACATTACGTCCTTCTTGGATCCCCCCGCCCCCACCTATAAACGCAGCTAGGTATACATCTCCTTGTTTCAGATATTGGAAGTTCTATTTAACAAATTATTAACAGTAAACAAATGAAGTCGTATTTTAAAGATTATGTCGGTGAGAACTAAATCCGTATTATATACGATTGTAAAAAGTTTCTAAAAATAGATATTTACTTACACTTGACCCTTGTGTCAATTTATTTTTCTAATATATTTTTTCGAAGTTCTGACGTACGTTGACCTCGCTAAAGCTCACTTGATTTTTTAAAGACATTTCCTGTGAACCGCCATCTCGGCAGAGCGTATCCAAGGTCATAGAGCAAACAAATTTCCTTCAGAAAGAAGTAATACATTCCGGAGTGTTTGTTATGTCTCGTAATGTTTCCCAAATGAAGCCAAAATTGACATTTGTCATGGATCAGGACGGGATTTCGGCGAAGTCATTCCAAGATCTTGCAAGAATCAAGTTACATTCCAGTTCCTACGCATTCATACGATGTTAAAATATTTATACTTCGAGGATTATCTGGTTCGTGAGACTGAAATTGAGGAATCTATTGCGCATGAAATTCCTAGAATATCTTCTGATGATCTTGCTTCGACAAACATTCATGTCGCCAGTCAACTGTGAATAGCAAGTGACGCCAGCTGGTCATATAAAGCCAGTAATAGAGCTATAACCATATGGTCATATAAAGCCAGTGATAGAGATATAACCAACTGGTCATATAAAGGCAGTGATAAAGCTACAACCAACTGGTTATATAAAGACAATGATAGAGCTATAACGAAGTGGTCATATAAAGCCAGTGATAGAGCTATACCCATAGGGTCATATAAAGCCAGTGAGGGCTATAACCAACTGGTCATATAAAGCCAGTGATAGAGCTATAACCAACTGGTCATATAAAGCCAATAATAGAGCTATAACCAACTGGTCATATAAAGCCAGTGATAGAGCTATAACCAACTGGTCATATAAAGCCAATAATAGAAGCTATAACTAACTGGTCATATAAACCAGTAAATAGAGCCTATAACCAACTGGTCTATAAAGCCAGTGATAGAGCTATAACCAACTGGTCATATAAACCAGTGATAGAGATATTAACCAACTGGTCATATAACAAGCCCAGTAATAGAGCTATAACCACTGGTCATATAAAGCCAATAATAGAGCTATAACCAACTGGTTATATAAAGCCAATAATTAGAGCTATAACCAACTGCATATAAAGCCAGTGATAGAGAATTATAACCAACTGGTTCTATAAAGGCCAATAATAGAGCTATAACCAACTGCCATATAAAGCATAATAGAGCTTAACCAACTGGGTCTATAAAAGCCATATATAATAAACCAAACTGGTCTATAAAGCCAGTGGATGAAGCCTATAACAACTGGTCCATATAAACCAGTGATAGAGAATAATAGAACACTGTCATATAAAGCCAGTAATAAGAGGCTATAAAACCAAACTGGTCATATAAAGCCAGTGATAGAGCTATAACCACTCACATTTAGAATGTCAGTTCCAGTATAATCGGTGCATTGATTGGTTGATTTGTGGCCTTTAAAACAGTTCTCCTAGGGCTGGCCCGAAGGATTAGATATTTCTACTTGGTTACCAACCAATAATTGGTTACTTAGTAATGGGGACCTACAGCTTAATGTGGATCCGAACCACATTCTCATCACCAGAAATAAAATTCTCTGATTCCACGTTAGCAGAGCAGGGCGCGAACTCTAGCTTCCATATCAGTATGCGAGTACGGAACCCACTCGTCCAATAAGGAACTTTATATATATATATATATATATATATATATAATATATATATATATATATATATAATATGTGTGTGTGTGTGTGTGTCTATATATATACATCAAAACATATCAGAATTGAAAAATCTGTGTATTGTTAAGACAAGTGATTGCTTTTACCCGAGTGATTTATATAATTTGATTTTCAAGACGTTTCCATGACGTTTTCAGACTGTTAAAAGTGTTCATTCAATCTTATTCACGTGAATATTTAATAGAAGTACAGCATTAAAGTACAATATATCGTGTTTGCTTTGCTTCTCTTCCAATTCAATATTATTATAGGGGAATATTAATGAGAGAATTAAATACCATGACACACACACATACATACATACATACATATACATATGTGGGTGTGTGTAAATACGTGTACGTATATATGTGTATATACATTTTTACGTATATTAGCTGGCCTTGAGAGAGGCTATATACGTAAACGGAAATAATTGAAGGAAGACAAGTTGAAATTAATTGAACTTACCGTAAAACTGATTATTTATTATTAATTTCTTTAGAGGAAAAGGTCGCCAGAAAACTCAGCTCGTTACTTTACAGCTATTTATTTACAAAAAAGGCCCGTGCTGGCCTGGAGAAAAGGTAAATGATATTGGCCCAAACGTGGGGGCTTAGAATCTCTCATTCAATTCAAGCTGATTTTCATTCACTTGGGGTAATGCACACTTGCGGGCAGAGAGACAGCACGTGACTCATGGAATCTGGATGTCGTGTTCAGTGTGGACCTTTGTAGAAAATGTGGCTCTTTGTAGAAAAGCATGGGCCCCCTTTTGTCTGAGGCCTGGGTCATCGGCGCGCCACTCACACCCTGGGTAGGCCTAACAGGAAGGCAGGTAATTTGACCTCTGTCCGAGATCACGTCTCGCAGCCGACTGAGACAGAATTCAGGTGGGTTGCTTGGGGGTTGGAAGTCAGCTTAACCCCCCACGATCAAGGCAAATCCTGGAAAACAAGCATACAGCCAGCAGAGGGGTCACAGGAAAGAGAGCTTAAGGTATAGGTCTAAGAAGTACCAATCTGCCTACACCCTTCCCTTTTGAGATACGTCCCTACAGCTGATAAAAGACTCTTTTCCCCCTATCTCTAGCTGGCGGGTTTTGGGTTTCCCGCGTTTACTAAAAATCAGCTGATATTCTAAAGAAATGGCTGCCGTTTTCCAAATCAAATTATTTAATTGATATTTGGGTAGACGAACGATCTATAAACGTCACAGCTCCCCCTGTTAAGAAGGCATTCACTCCCTTTCGGGCGTGAAGGTCTTGGCTTAAATAAATTGATCGTCTCGACTACCCAGTTCTCCTACTCCAACTTGAAGTTTTTTGAGCAGCGATACAGCTAACTACAGTGGCCTACCTAACTTATAGGCAAAGATGCTAAGTGTACTAACTTAATGTAGTGATGTAGTCTAGCCTAAGTAATAACTACGGGTTGTCTTGTGACGACAGTCTACTCTACCCCTAGATAAGGTTACTTGAAAATTCTACTTGCTACTAACCTAATGCCCTGGTACTAAATCATTAGCCTAACCTACTCAATACAGTTAAATGAAGACGCAATCATTCCAGAGTGTGGTACGCACAACTACAGTTCAGCGACGGAATTGTTAAAATATATGAGGTGAGGTAATGGTGCGTGAGGATGATGAGTGGTTAGTGCATTACCAGGATGGAAATGTAATGAGGTAATTATATTTAAGTGAAGGTTAGTATTACGATGGCTAGGGGTTAGAGGGTTAGTTCTACTGGCAGAGATCAGGCTGGCTACCTTCTCTGGGTAGGTGCCAGGATCACTCTGCAATTGAATGCGACACTGTACCTCGGGCACAGGTGTCAAGGAGAGCATGTGGCTCTTTTGTTAGTATGTTAATGATTTGCTACGTCCCTTCTTCTTCTTCTTATTCCTCCAGGACCTGGCTATATCAGTCCTAGGAGTAGACGGAGGCACCGACTCTGGGGAAAGGCCAGAAACGCCGGCAGGAGCAGAGGCAGTGGTAGCCTGAGGAACCTACTGCAGGGGAGGCCCTCACTTCGGCTGCTGCGACAGCCGTCGTAAGGGGAAAACTCCAGGCTGACTCCTGGTCGGGCAGTTCCTGGTTTTCCAGAGGAGGTATGAAGGTTAGGTCTGCCGGAGGTTCATCCTCGGGCGTCAGTGGTGAGGGTGAAGAAGACTCATGGACTTTGGGTTGGCCATGGGCTGCGGTAAGCTCCATGCCTGTTGGAGGATCTCCTGTAGGAGGATCCTTGGTTAGGTTAGGCGCCGGCACTAGCTCGGGGCCAGGCGCAGAAGTCAAGTTCTGTGGTGGCTCTACGTCCAGGCTGGACGGAGCTTGGCACTGCTCAGTGCTGCCAAGTGGCACTGGCAGAGTGTGGAGGTCGACTGGACCTGTGGCGGGTACCGGAGGTGCAATACCTCTCAGCGTGCCCTTGGAAATGGGAGACAGAGGCTCCTGTCTCTTGTTGAAGGCTAAGCCTTGTGGAAAATGGACATTGTCCGCTGCTGGTAGTCGGCTAGGGCACCCAGGCCAATTAGTAGAGTGCCCTATTACGTTACAGGTTTTGCAACGGAACTGCGAATGGTCAATCTCCCTCCTTGGTAACGGGGGAGACTGTTGGTGGACGTACTTCCTAGAGGAAGTAGAATTTCGATGACTCCTTGCTTTGGAGTGATTTGTTGTGGGGTTAGGACCCCTAGGCTTTTTGGAATGCGAGGGAGACTTCATGTCTTGCCCTAGGAGGAGGTCGTAACCTCCTGGAATGTAGCTTGCAACTGCAAGGGTACAAATTCTGGAAAAATGAGGTCTGGTGACCCTCAATTGGACGGTCGGAAGGATCAGCTTGATATGGTTGATACCTTCGATGGTGATTAAATGACGTCTATCGACGTTTGCCCCTCGGGGGATTCGGTCTTCCCGTATCAGGGAGATTTGAGCGCCAGAGTCGTTGTAGGCTCTGACGTGGCTTGGCTGATAATGGCTTTGGAGGGGTGCGACTGTTATAGGGCCCTTAGCCGGGGGTCCTAGTGAAGAAGGATTAGTAACGGCCATTGCGATGGCAGGAATATTATGGTTCGCGCACCCTCCGTAGTTGGCAGACATGTGACCCTTGCGGCCACAGTCTCGGCAGAACGTGTTCCAGAACCTCTTCCGTGGCACTGGACGGTAAGGCCGAGATGGCCCCACAGGTTGCGAATCTGTGGAGTCACCAAGGCTGGCAGTGTGCTCTGGCACAGGTGAGGAGTCCTCTCTGGCAGTGATTTGAGGTAGGGAGGTTAAGGAAACCTCCGTTGAATCATCCTCGGAAGCAAGTCCGGGGTTAACTGGTGGGCTTACCTCTTCCAAGGTGGATGAGGTAGGCGGTAAAATGGTAAGAGGCTGAGATGATGCGGCAGGAACTTTGGGCTCTGACACTGGGTCAGGGCCAGGTTCACAAATAAAAGGGATGTCTGGGACATCGGAGGCACTAGCCTCTGAATCTAAAACTGATGGTTGATTATGAGGCATGCTGCAGGGATCCGGTGCATCTGGTAGTGGGAGCTGCGTCCAGGGGAGATACGGCTTAAGTAGATCTCGGCCCAATATCACCTGATAAACATCATGAAATTGGTCAACTACGCCCAGGCGGCACAATGTGATTTCCCGGGTCTCCTGGTCCAGAAAGGGCATTTCCACATTCAGAAGGACCGAAGGAACAGAATAGAGGTTACCGTCAATCCATTCAAACTGAATTTCTTCGTTCGTCTGGATTTTGGCACCCCTAGGCAATGCCTTTCTTGAAATAAGGGAGACCTGGGCTTCGGTGTCGGCCATGACTTGTACCCACTGATAGGCCGTAGGAGACTGTTCATCAGGCAGGGCTACATGGTAGCCTTGGAGAAGTTCACCCTGGAAGCTCTCCTCCCAAGGTAGAGACCGACTTGGGCACTGGTCGGAATCCACAGCATGCCCACGCACACAACAAGTGGTGCAGAACCTCTGTACCCACCTCTTACCGGGAGTCCAGCTCATGGTCTGGGGCTTAGAAACTAGCAGAGAGATTGCGTCATCTAGGAGAGCTAGCTCATGCTTTCTCTCTTCTTCTCTTTCTTCCTTTTCTTGCAGGCGCGCGGCAGCCTGCTGCGTCTTTATCCACTGGTCAAGTGCTGGTCCAGAGTTATGAGGGCTCCGAGCTTCTCTAGCTCTCTGGCAAAGAAGTCGCAGGAAGCAGGGGAAGACATTTCCTTAGGCTGCAGTAGAGGCTCGGATGAAAATGAAAATAATGGCCAGGAAAGGGTACCGAATGGAATAGGAGTGCCTACTGTGGGAAGTGGCACTCACTTGGAAATGGGTTCTGCAATAATGGTAAGCAAAAGTCTGAAACGACTGGGTGCTCGGTGGCACTTTGTGAATGGCACCTTCTGATGAGGTGAAAAAATCGAATGCAGTGTGCGGCGTACGTCACACTTACGGGCGTTCCCAACTTGGGAGACGTTGGAATGGGCTACCTGTAGGTCCAATACAGGTGCACGGCACTTATGAGGAGGCGTTCCTTGGTTCAGTGATCCAAAATGGTGGATACTCTAAAGAATAGGGCGTTCCGTAAGGACGGACACGCAGGTTTACTTGGGCGTTCCGTAAGGACGGACACGCAGGTTTGTCAGCACTTAGGGCTGGTATTGCAGCACTTCGGGGAGGCGTTCCCTGGTTGAGTGTTCCGGAGGATCACTGACCCTTGTACACGGACACACTAATGAATTGGGCGTTCCGTAAGGACGGACATGCAGGTTTAATGGCTACCTGTACAGCCTGTACAGGTGCAATGGCATTTATGGAGGCGTTCCTTGGAGCACTGGTATCGTGCTGGTGTGTCCCGGACACTACATGCAGTATACTTAAATATACTGAAGTGAAATGGCGCTGCTCATGGCAGAGTGTAATGGTGGAGGAGAGAAAGTAAAAGGTGGGAGTACTTCAGCAGCCAGTCGATGAACAGTGTCAAGAATTAGTGGCACTGTGAAATGGTAAGACCTGACGTGCACTGGTGGTGGCCAGTCCTAAACTGGTAACGACTTCCCTGTCTGGAAGTAATGAATTTGCGTGGCACACTGTGCGGGTTGTGCTTGCGGTATACGCAAGTCTTTCGTGATAAAGAAAATGAAAAGACCACTCGGGCAACGACAGGTAATGGAAATTTTAGAAATGCTCAGTCCCTCGCTGAAGTACTCGATAAATGAAATAAATAAATGCTTGCAAACTGCAATGGACACAGGCGCGTATGTATCACGCTGTGTAAATGAAAGACACAAGAGACTAAAAAAATGTTAATTCTGCATGCTATAATTAATGGTAAGATGTAGTACTCTTGGCTTCGTGAATACTGGGTTCTGGTTTTCTCTCTCTCTCTCTCTCTCGGAGAGGGTGAAAAATGATATATGAATGAACTCCCTTATATTGAATTGAACTACTAATGTTAGTTTAATATAACGCAACTTGCGTTAAATGGTTTACTTACGTTAACGTGAAATGAAAGAATTGTTTTGGATAACGTTTTATGAAAATGATAACGCGCTCGTGGTGAACGATGTTTACGTTAATGTTAGCGGCTTGCGCTTATGAAATGATTTGCGTTTTAATATGAAATTTTCAAAGACGCGTTTACGGTTTAACAATTCTTGCAAGTGACTACTTTTAAGATTTACATTAACTTTACGTAAGGACAAGTGAAAAATGACGGTAAGGATTTTAAAACAATGTTAGCAAACAATTGTAAATGAGGTTACGTTAAGTGCGAAGTGAAATGAAACTTCGCTCAACGAGCGAGTGAGTGAGCGATGCGAGGTGAAACACGTGAGCGAGCTGACCAGCGCGGGCTAGCAGTGATGGCGAATCAGCTGATTCTCTGTAAATGCGAAGGCAATTTACAACACAAAATTCTACTTTCTTATTCAAGGCGAATTACGTTAATTTCTCTGGCAGAACGATAGATACTAGTACCGAGATTGATATTATTTACGTTAAAACTTCGAGACTTACGTTACTTTGCTTAAATTGTTTAGATAATGTTGAAAGAGATAACAAACATGGCTGCCGCTGTGAGCGAAAACGAAGGCTGGTTGAGACCGCGCAGGCGCGAGTGTGCTCTAAGCTGAATTTAAGCTGAGAGGTAAGCGGTTACCAACACTTGGAATGAAAACTAAGTTAAAAATGGATTCCCTAACATATCACAGACAAAAGAATTGTACACTTCTTTTGCCGTAACTATTAGTAAATACTCCTAACTAGCTAGGCTTTCTAATACAGCAATAAACCCTGGCAAAGCACTTTCTAGTTTGATCTGGTCCTTTCTGGCATCTATCTGCACACGTGTTCGTGTGAGCTCCTACAACAACAATGCGATTTACAAAATAACAGAACTCGCTCGGCGCTCTGGCCGTTACAATATAATAATATTTCTACCTTCACATTTGTTTAAAACACTTCTAAATAAAAATACTTAAACGTACCTTAAGCTAACATTGGTTATAGAATAATCATATTAATGAATGGAATACCTTACCGTGAGTCAGTGTGTCTTCTTTCCCTGCAAGTGTGCTTGATTTACTTTTTGTAAAATAATTTACAGTTTACGTTTTACAACGGATAACGCGATTTACAAGCTTTTTTTAAGCAAGCCCAGATTCGATGTTGGCAAGATTCGCCAATTTTACGTATTTAGCTGGCCTTGAGAGAGGCTATATACGTAAACGGAAATAATTGAAGGAAGACAAGTTGAAATTAATTGAACTTACCATAAAACTGATTATTTATTATTAATTTCTTTAGAGGAAAAGGTCGGCAGAAAACTCAGCTCGTTACTTTACAGCTATTTATTTACAAAAAAGGCCCGTGCTGGCCTGGAGAAAAGGTAAATGATATTGGCCCCAACGTGGGGGCTTAGAATCTCTCATTCAATTCAAGCTGATTTTCATTCACTTGGGGTAATGCACACTTGCGGGCAGAGAGACAGCACGTGACTCATGGAATCTGGATGTCGTGTTCAGTGTGGACCTTTGTAGAAAATGTGGCTCTTTGTAGAAAAGCATGGGCCCCCTTTTGTCTGAGGCCTGGTCATCAGCGCGCCACTCACACCCTGGGTAGGCCTAACAGGAAGGCAGGTAATTTGACCTCTGTCCGAGATCACGTCTCGCAGCCGACTGAGACAGAATTCAGGTGGGTTGCTTGGGGGTTGGAAGTCAGCTTAACCCCCCACGATCAAGGCAAATCCTGGAAAACAAGCATACAGCCAGCAGAGGGGTCACAGGAAAGAGAGCTTAAGGTATAGGTCTAAGAAGTACCAATCTGCCTACACCTTTTCCCTTTAGATACGTCCCTACAGCTGATAAGAGACTCTTTTCCCCCTATCTCTAGCTGGCGGGTTTTGGGTTTCCCGCCTCTACTAAAAATCAGCTGATATTCTAAAGAATGGCTGCCGTTTTCCAAATCAAATTATTTAATTGATATTTGGGTGGGACGAACGATCTATAAACGTCACAACATGTATAATATATTTTATATAATAAGTGTGTATAGTTTGTGGCTTTAAACAGAACAATAAAGCAGAAAATAATCAATTAGGTAATAAAACTCGAATTCTCTGATGCACTTTTCACAGTAACGTATGTATCTTTACTTGTGCTGGTTCAAACTGTAACTTTACCACACAAACGCACAAATAAATACACGCACAGACAAAATCGATTATAAAGAACTAAATACTATTATTAGCTGTTTCCCTCTCCTCTGAAGCCATAAACAAGACAAGTGACAAGTTAAGTATATCTCAGTTTTACCAAGAACCACTGAGCTGATTAACAGCTCTCCTTAGGGCTCCGGCCCGAAGGATTAGATATTTTTACGTGGCTAGGAACCAATTGGTCACCTAGCAAAGGAACCTACAGCTTATTGTGGATCCGAACCACACTATATCGAGAAATGAATTTTTATCACCAGAAATAAATTACTCTGATTCCGCGTTGGCCGAGCCGGGATTCGAACTTCGGACCACCGAATTAGTAGCCGAGCGCGAAAACCACTCGTCCAGTGAGGAACTAAGAGAAGTGTCAAGAAAGTACATCATTGTTCACAAAGTTACGTAATCAGACTATTCTATTGTACGTTTCATAGACAGATGATGTCGACGAGATAAATCAAACAATAAAAAGAAATTTATTCTTCAAGTTGCTTAAGAATTTTTGTTTAATCACAAGGAAAGGTTTGCGAACCTGAGGTAACGCCGTGCGTACTGCCATTGAATACATAGGAGAACCAAATCCACATTTATGTATGAGTACGTATATTTGCAGATAAATCTGACAGAAAGCATCCAATAAACTGTTCGACTCACCATTTCAATACCAGTTTGAAAAGGCGAACTGAACATCTGTATAGATTTACCCATAAATATATGTATATATACATAAATGTGGATTTGTTTCTCCATTTCGAGAACCATGCTACTATGAGCATGTTTTAATTGAATATACCTTATACTGAATACTGAGTATCCTTTGATTGATTATACTTTATATACCTCTCCAGCCAGCACGAAATAAGCTGAAATGGCATATCACATGAGACATAAAAACTGCCGCCCAAATCAGTATTTCTAAATAAAAAAAAGGAGAAGAACTAATATATATTTTTATAGCATACGTCCTAAGTATCAAAATAAATGTCTATGGGAACCAAAGCGCACTCCAACTACAAGGCAAACAAACATTCCAGTCAAAAGCACAAAAATTCCCAATCATTTCGGGTCTGAGCTCAAAGCAAACACTCCTCCCTAACAATCTACAAACAAGTTGCAATTCTCAAAAGCGTCATCGCCGGATGAAGAAAAAATGGAATTTGTCATGGTTGAGCTGAAATCCAATATGCAATCAATTAATGCACCAACATGGGGGGGGGGCGACTTGACAATGCACGAGGCTACCTCAGCCATTTCGGTAACCGCAGAGCATCATATTCCAATGGTCCAGCGGTCAAGACACTTGCGTTACCAAAAATGCCCCGGGTTTGATTCCAGGGTAAATTGGAATGCTTCAGGACAGTTCCGTTAATTTCTTGGAATGACCAGAAAAATAGTATCTTACAGGAACTTGAATGTGGTGTGTAACCAGTGTATGAAAATGTAGTAAAATGTATTTGGTTAGCAAAGTCATCCCAAAACTTAATTCTTTTGATGCTACCACCATTGAGGGAATAAAGAACTCTATATATATTATATATATATATATATATATATATATATATATATATATATAAATATATATATATATATTTATACATATATCGAGCTACAAATGTGCTTTAATATCTAATTCGCTCTACCCCGGAATTAATATATTTTCATATATGTTTAGCCGAGGGGGAGTTTATTAAGCAATAATAGAATTGCC
This sequence comes from Macrobrachium nipponense, assembly GCF_015104395.2. Classification (NCBI taxonomy): domain Eukaryota; kingdom Metazoa; phylum Arthropoda; class Malacostraca; order Decapoda; family Palaemonidae; genus Macrobrachium; species Macrobrachium nipponense. The sequence continues at coordinate 28,356,711 of NC_061103.1, read as the reverse complement.
GGCCGACAGGCGCGAACCATCGATGATGGTTCGCACCTGTCGGCCGCAATTCTATTATTGCTTAATAAACTCCCCCTCGGCTAAACATATGTGAAAATATATTAATTCTGGGGTAGAGCGAATTAGATATTAAAGCACATTTGTAGCTCGATATATGTATATGAATCACAGTAATGTGATATGACTTATACACTATTATATATATATATATATATATATATTAATATATATATATATATTTAATATATATATATTATATATATATATATAGATATATATATTATATATATTATATATATACATACACACACACACACACACACACACACACACACATATATATATATATATATATATATATATATTATATATATATATATATATATATATATAAATTAACAAAGATTGATTTTAAATCACGAAAAGGTAAAAACGTGATGGTTATACGAACAAAATTCCTGCCACGAAGCTAATATATATATATATATATATATATATATATATATATATATATATATATATATATTATTTATATATATATATATATGTTTACTACCCAACAAATCTGAGGAAACTTATGGCCAGCTTTTACAGAAAATAAAATTTTTTTTACCATCTTGTACACTTTCAACTGTAAGAGTAGATTTCGAAGAGGCTATGCAGAATGCATTCCTTAAAGAATTCCCTAATATAAAAGTCAAGGGGTGCTTTTTTCACTTTTGTCAAAGTGTATTTCGTTCAGTGCAGAGAAATGGTCTCCAGAGATTATACGAAACTAATTCAGACTTTGCTTTGAGACTTCGGATGCTACCTGCCATTGCATTTGTACCAGTCGAAAAAGTTATCGAGTCATTCGAGATATTATGCGTAAATAATATTTTCCCTAATGACGCGCAGGAGGTAATAGATTTCTTTGAGGACACTTGGATTGGGCGCCCTGGCCGGAGAAAATATGCGAAGGCCTCCTATCTTTGCACATGAAGTATGGAATGTATATGATGAGTCTTTGCACAATTTACCAAAACTACTAATGCCGTCGAGGGATGGCACAGAGCTTTCCAGGTTCAAGTTGCAGCTCACCATCCAAATATATGGAAATTTGTTGATTGTCTGAAGAAGGAGCAAAATTTTAATGAAGCTCGAATAGAACAATATCTCTCTGGGAGGGAGCCTGATACTACAAGAAAACGCTATCATGATACTGCTCAACGGATAAAAAGATTAGTGGAAAATTTCAGCAATACAGATATATGTGATTATATTCGTGGAATCGCACATAACCTTTCTTTTTAAATCTTTTTTTATAATGGTTTTCAATTTTTGTCTTCAATTTTAGATGATTTTTTTATATAGTTAGTCTTTTTAGCAAACGTAATAATATTGTGTTTTTTAGATAAATTTATTATGTATTTGTGGAATAGCACATATAACCTTTGTTTTTTAATGTTCTTAAGGTTTTTTATTTTGTACTCAAATACCAGTTCTTTTTAATAGTTTGTATTGTAATTTTATATTATAATTTTTATCTAAAGATATCCATTGTCAGGGAATTCCGAAGACATAGCACTGCTTATTTGTGATTAGGTATGGTAAAACAAATTCAGAAATTTAGAAATAATGTTTAATTACAAATTTTAATATATTAACACCACTATGGATTATGAAATTAAAGATAGATTATTGAAATAAGGAAATAAACAAATAACGAACAACAAAAATATTAAGTAACTAATCTGTCTGACACCCTTTTAATATCAATTACCAAAATAAATCACCAAATCTCTTGTTACGAATAAATACCTCAGCAATTGCTCAAGAAAAATAAACCTTACAACACAGTACATAACACAAGTCACTGTTCATGGGTCTCTATGACATTTATCATACGCTAGATAATACACCAATTTGAATTTCGGATTCAGTCATTTATATAACGTATGCTTCAATGTAACAACGGGAACCTGTGATAATCGTTCAAGTATTTTCAAAAAGTGCAGTAATTGCTCCGGGATTGTTTAAGGTCCTGCACTGTTTCCCCAAGGGTCGAGGATTACCCTAGCTGAAAACAAAAGGAAAGAAAGAATAATATGGTAACAGACCATTTTCCAAATACACCATTACTGAAAGCAGCAAACTATCCGAATGAATAGTATTAAAAAGGGAAGTTTTTTAAGACGGTGATTCAAAGAATATGGTAACAGATCAATTTCCCAAATTCATCATTACTGAAAGCAGCAAACTATCCAAATTTATAGTAGGTTACTTAAAAGGGAATTCATTTAAATCGGTGACTCTAAGAATACTTGCTGTCGTTGTTTAGGCCCTCCTCAACTGTATATCTATATAAATATTTTGCCGTAGATGAATTGTATTATGTAGATGAATTGGTTGTAAGATGAATTGTATTGTATGAATTGTTGAGTGAATTGATATGTATAATTGTTGTAGATGAATTGTATATGTAGATGAATTGTTGTAGACGAATTGTATATGTAGATGAATTGTTGTAGATGAATTGTTGTAGACGAACTGTTGTAGACGAATTCGCCGGATACCATGTGTGTGTGTGTGTGCAGTGTATAAAACGTGCTTGCGTGCGTTGCGTGTATGTATGTATGTATGTGTGCAGTGTTTATGCAAGAGACAATACGGAACATTAATTCAATGTAGACTATGAACACTGAACATTAGTCCAACGTTCATGTATAACTGTCTGTGAGCGAGCGCCTGAAAGTGTGATTAATTCACAAATACTAAACATTAAATCAAGTCATGCAAGCTGTACTTCACTCAGACGTTAATCAAGCAATTTTCGCCATGTCTCTGCTCAGATAATCTTTCTCCTTCCTGTATGTCTTCTTTGAAATGACTGCGCATGCGCAGACAGGACCTTACTCAGTAGAAGGTATTCGTATTAACAATTCCTAAACTTGTCGTTACACGTCATGGGCAAAGTAGACACCATATTTCATAATTAGCGCGAAGGGCGGCCCTTCATATGTCAAATTATCTGTCATACGTAATTTTTCAACAGGTCATTATTATAATGAGAAAAATTTATATTGAATCAACATTTTCATTCATCATGATTATGAAGACACATTTTGTTGAATAGATGGGCGGTGAATATAGCGGCTGGGGTAGACTACCTTGTCCGCCTGAAAGATGTATTATTATAACCTTAATAGAAATTAATGCCAACTTCATTCATTGTCTGCCCGTGCAGTGTTCTTATGTAAGTGAAGAAAGCTCTATCGAATGATGTAAGCATTGTTACATTATTACATAGAAACAAGAAACACGATACTAAGGACATACAAATCCATTTAATTCAGCTCAGTATTACAATCTAATGAATTCAATTTTAAAAAATGCTTAATTGATCTAAAGCTTCCAAAAATCGATTTCACTCATCTCAAAAATTTCACAATGAGCTCGTTCCCCACTTCAGGTATGTCGAGGGGTCCAGTCTTCAGCAAGGTCTGTGCCCGATTCCTTGCCCACAGTTAACGCTGATACCCAATCACATTTTGATCTAGTGGTGGGGTAAGCTGGGCGCAAACCACAGCCCCTGCTAAAAATGGCTTCTTTCTTACGGAACCAAGTCAGTCTCACAAACATATACATAATAATCCCTTGAGTTGAGTTTAGATTCAATGGTTCCCAAACTTTTTCTATTCGTTACGCACTTTTCATTTAGGATACTTGTCCATGAACCACCGCCCACCGTACTTGACCATTAAGTTGCCTCCAGTGGTTTGCTACCCTCTAAACTCCTTCTGTTTTATACATACTTATTCTCAGATTATGGGCCCCTGCATTCTGCTACATGGCACCCAGTTTGGGAACCACTGAATCAGTCATGAACTCTGGCAAAAAAGCCAATTACTGGGGCACTTTCAGTCACTGAGGCAGCAGAAAGTGGAAGTTGGAGTGACTGGACGCCAACATAAAGAGATCCAGAAAAGACGTGACGTAGAGCACAAGTATCTAAAGGTGAAACTTGCTTACATTCTGTTCCCTTAGTATCCCACATCATTCCAGCAAAGAGAGGGGAATTCATAATGCTTTATATTAACATTACTACCACTGCTACTTTTGCAGCTAATATTAATAGAACTTCTATTAAAGAGAAATGTGTGTAGGCACACATATTACACTTGGTCAAAATTAAGAACTCAGCATATCAAGCATACTAGGAGTATGAATTAAGTCTTTAAAATATTTTCGGATGAGAGAATTTCCATTCATGAGAATAAGTACGTGTGGTTGATATTCGATTTAAAAAGGTTTTTGAGAGAATTTCACTTCAATTCCAAAATAACACACAACAGTAAACCTTGACTACCGAAGACCACTATTTTCACGCTACACTGGGTTTATATTGGCCGTTCTCAACCAAGCCCCAGCCTGCATTTCACCCGTATGGAAATTCCCTTTCTTTAATGCCGCCTTTGAATTTATTTGCGCCGAGTAGATGTGCCTCTACATCTCAATTGAAAAACTTTCCAGAACTTAAAATCGTCGGTTATACGAGTCTCGGAGCGAAAAAGTTGCCGAGATAAAATTCAAATGCGAACGATTAACATTTTATTTCCAAGACTTCTCGAAGTTTGGAGGTTATTTACGGCCGGGACGCACAGTTGATTTCTTTTGTCCTTCGCGCCCCCCTAAATCTCCATTAATAGAATGTATCCGTGACAATACTTGCTCTATATATCCAACTAATGAGGTCGTCAGTTACAAGGTTAAAATTCTCATCGCTTCAGAGACAAAACGGTTCTCGAGAGTCGATATGACCGTCTATAATCAGTCACACATTTCACTGAATATAAGAAAGCAGACAAATGAGGCTTCCAAGCAAATGATATCTCAGGAAACCTATAAATCAGACAGAATTTTAATTACGACGTAGAAAATAATATTAGATATTTTTAAATAGTATTATATAAATATCAACCACACTTTTCTCTGTAGATATGAAGGTCGGCAAATGAGACCTGTCAGGAAATGATGTATCCGAAAAACTATAAACCAACAAAAACCAACTTCGTTTTGAAAATACAAAATCATGTTAGTTACCTATCATCAGTATTGAATTACGGCAGCCAAACTCAATTCGTTTGACATTTCACTATTGAGAGCTCATCTTCCCAAACATCCTGATATTATATTCGCCTAAACCAAAGCTTTTTGTCGGAGACGTTCGACTATCAGAACACTAAGGATTAATGATAATCTACGAGAGTCCCAGAACAATAGGGAAAATAATATGCCGATGACAATAAGGGAAAAGTAAGAAATCAGAGAATATTCGACTGAAATGCTAAAGAATAAAGAGGCAAAGAAACCATGCCAGCAGCCATTATATGATGCAACCGTGCAGTCTTGTGTAGGTCACATTTTCCCTGGACTCAGAAGACGGTCAAGCAAGAATTGCAAGCTCAACATTCCAACATCCTAAAGCTTGCGTAACATCAAGCGTTCTAGGAACTCTTCCAACTTTATTTAATCGTGACTGTTGTGTTTGCTTTCCTCTGAGAGAGAGAGAGAGAGAGAGAGAGAGAGAGAGAGAGAGAGAGAGAGAGAGAGAGAGACCTCTTAGCAACATGTCATTCAGCATCTCAACTGACTTTGTATGTATATAATGGCACTCGGAACTTCATTGATGAAAGATAATGAAAGACTGACACTTTACATCCTACTGAGAGAGAGAGAGGTCACCCCTTAATATAAGAGCATCTTAAAGTGGACAAGGAGTTGAAAGATTTCTAAAAGGTGGCCCTTTTAGAAATATGTCATTTTACACCTTAACTGAGTATCCACATTATGACCTTCGGAACATCATGAATATTAAGTCTCCCGGCGTATAACGCTAGGCTTACACTGAGGAGCCTACTGAATAATTTTTGGAAAGAGATCCACATAGGAAGAGAGAGAGAGAGAGAGAGAGAGAGAGAGAGAGAGAGAGAGAGAGAGAGAGAGAGAATCTGATAAATCTTTCCACCCAGGTGAATTAAGGATTGCGTTGTCGAGGCATTCCCATTTCTAATGACGACATCACGGCATTTAATTTGAAGGAGAACTCATCGCTCACGTCTGTCAGAATTTCCAATCGCCTTTTCTAACTTCCTGGTATTCAATCCCAGGTGTAAAACTTAACAGTCAAGTGATATCTTATCCTTAATTCACTACTGAGGTCGATAAGCCAGGAATCTGAACCTGTCATATCTCGCTATGAAAAGGTCTGTTGGTTCACCTTGCATATTATGGATAGAGTTAGCTGATTATTTTTATGCTATAATCATTTTCGCTTAGCTACCATTTTGTTATTGTTGTACAGCTCGTTCTTGTTGTGGAGGTAGGAAAGCATAAAAAGGATTGAAAAGGGTGTTTCGCGTTGAGTTAAAGATACAGGAATGAGGCGAATAACAGGGAATAAATCAGAATCCCATAAAAGAGGACGAAAATTCAACTGACACGAAAAATGGAACCGAGGGAAACGTCACTTTGAAAAATCGTAAATAAAAAACGTCACTTTGCAAAAAGCAGAAAACACAAAGAACTGAAATAAAACCTATCAAATAAGGGAGCGGTCGCCATCTCTCAAAATGCATCGATCAATTTAGCAAAAACTGCAGGACCAACATTGCAACATCCCAAAGCTGCAAAACATCAATATGCATCACCGTAACGCTTGCACTGTTATTATCCGGCTCAGTGTCACGTTTACATTCCACAGAGAGAGAGGGAGAGAGAGAGAGAGTATATCTAAAAGGGAAAAGCATCCGAAAATCTGAGAGATTCTTTTATACTCTTGAAAAGTCTACCATTTTAGCTTTAAAGATCTGAGACCGGACAGAAAAGAGCGGACGGACAGAAAAATAGCCATCTCAATAGTTCTCTTTTACAGGAAACTAAAAACGGTGAATTTGAGAAAAGACTGCCATT
>NC_061103.1:28299145-28349260 GCF_015104395.2 Macrobrachium nipponense | reverse complement strand
TATTCTAATTTTATACGCAGAAAAAAAGGTATCAAAATAGAAATTAATGTTTAATAAAGATATTGCAGCAAATATGTGCAGTCATTTCGATATACTAAGGAGTTTATTTATAAAGTATACACTCGGACATAAGCTAAGGGTTCAGAGAGGAGATTATTATTATTATTATTAATATTATTTATTATTAATATATTATTATTATTATTATTATTATTATTATTATTATTATTATTCTTGAAAAAAAGAACCCACAAATTCAATTTGTAACTTGTTTACTTCTAAGTATTTACATTAAGTTTTACTCCACACTCGAGTACTTTTCAGGCCCTTCTGTGGCCCATTCTCAAGAGATGTTTGGGATGTTAGATGGGTCAAGGCCCAGCAGTCTTCTGGAACTTCTTCTCGTTGTGCTGTCATTTATGCGATGGCTGTTCTGGTTTTTTCTTGAGAGTGCCAATCCCCTCTTGTCGCTCTGATATCCTGAGCTGATGGTCAATGGAATTCAACCCTTGTGGTAAGGGTGTGGTCACCGAAAGTCTGTTGGGCAGGAAACCTAATCTCCAGGTCAGTAGTCAATCTTAGCTTCTTTTAATATCAAAGCTCGGCTTATGGGATCTTCTGAGGTAAAACCTTTGTTTCCTCAATTACTTTTGATCTCTCTGATAAGGCGCACCTTCTACTACCACTCCTGTGACTAATTTGGTTTGCTTTTGTATATAAGCCTACTGTTTTTGAAATCCATCCTATGGTCATTTTCCCAACAATGTCTAGCTATAGCAACTCTACCCCCTGAGTTAAGTTTTTAAGCTGTACTGCCCTTCTATGTTCTTGGACTCTGTCCTTATTCCCCTACCTGATTCCCCCACATATCTGTCTCCACAATTATTGCAATTGATTATAAATATTATTACCCCGCTACATCATCTGTATTACTGTCTTCTCCTTCCAATTTATTTTTACATACTTTGTTTTTTAAAGTATTATCAAATGTATATACAAATTATATTGACTTTTCTTTCATTTTTGAAGTGATTTGTTTCATTTTAGGCATAAAAGGGAGGGCAACTATTTTCTTGTTTTCTTTTTTATTCCATGTACTCTCTAACATTCGCTCTGTAAAATATAGCTTTGTAGCTAGACATTGTTAAAAAGGGAAAATGACCATAGGATGGATTTCAAAAACAGTAGGGCTTATATACAAAAGCAACAAAATTAGTCACAGGAGGGTAGTAGAAGGTGCGCTTTATCAGAGAGATCAAAGTAATTGAAGGAAACAAAGGTTTTACCTCAGAAGATCCCATAAGCCGAGCTTTGATATTAAAAGAAGCTAAGATTGACCCTACTGACTGGAGATTAGGTTTCCTGCCCAACAGACTTTCGGTGACCACACCCTTACCACAAGGGTGAATTCCATTGACCATCAGCTCAGGATATCAGAGCGACAAGAGGGGATTGGCAACTCTCAGAAAACCAGAACAGCCATCGCATAAATGACAGCACAACGAGAAGAAGTTCCAGAAGACTGCTGGCCTTGACCCAGGCTAACATCCCAAACATCTCTTGAGAATGGGCCACAGAAGGGCCTGAAAGTACGAGTGTGGAGTAAAACTTAATGTAAATACTTAGAAGTAAACAAGTTACAAATTGAATTTGTGGGTTGTTCTTTTTCAATCTTCAGAAGAAAACTGAAAGAAGTTTTTGTTTGGTTGATTATTATTATTATTATCGCACTAGAAGTGTTTGTTCTGATTTCCTTTGATCCTCGGGGATCGGATGCCACAAATTCCAAAGAGCAGTTGTAGGTGAGGCAATAATGTTAAGCAAAATAATAATAATAATAATAATAATAATAATAATAATAATAATAATAATACTAATAATAATAATAATAATAACTAATAATAATAATAATAATAATAATAATAATAATAGTAAGGAATAATAATAATAATAATAATAATAATAATAAAATAATAATAATAATAATAATAACTAATAATAATCCTTTATGTGAAACCTCGCGATCTTAGATATAATCAATGAAAACAAAAATTCAAATAAAACATAACACTATATTAAAATTTTTACGGGCTTTGTTTTTATGCTATATAAATTTTCATCGTCGCCTTATTTGTCATTTACCGTTTTATAATGTTAAAAAAATAAAATTCCATATAGTATGCATCGTTCCTTTGCCATTAACTTAGTAATAAAATATTATGAAACGACAGATGTGAGAATAGTTACTACGCTTCTTGAGAATTATGTAAATTAAGTGTTTACGGATTTTTTTTTCTTTTTTTTTTTTCTGTTTCCCGGACTGGAAGAGTCGTTAAAGCTGTTGGAATCCATAGTGAGTAAAAGGATAGTTTCGCTAGAGCAAAAATATAATTGGCAAATAGTCGATGTTAATCTCCCCCCACCCCCCCCTCTCTCTCTCTCTCTCTCTCTCTCTCATCTCTCTCTCTCTCTCTCTCTGAATAATTTTCAATGCCTAAAAGTTTAAGCTCTTCCTAAGTTGATCTTCACAAGCCCCCCCCAATCCCCCACTTTTTTTTTTTTTTTTTTTTTTTTTTTTGCCAACGGTCTCTAAACTCTGAAGTTCGTGTGATGACAAAAATCATCTGGAAAACAGTTCAGTGAACCTCAATGAAATCTGTCAAGTTCAAGGACCTTCGCTGGCAGTGACCTGAACGGCTATTTGTTAACTGAAAAGCTCATTTGGCCTTTGCCGGATGTGGAGTTTACGCGCCACTTTCATCTCTCTAATCAACAGGAAGTCCATTATTTTCAATTAGCTTCGCCAATGAATATGCAAGGGATCACTGGCATTAAGCAGATATGATTTATGAAGTGACGGTAAGTTAATCCCTTTGTGCTCATCGATGATAACTGCAATTGCAGAGGTTTATATCCTTAAATTGAAATGATAATCACTGCATCTATTTAAGAGTTTTTAAACAAAAAACAATTATTCAGTGTCAGTAATTACCTTAAATAAAAGCTGTAGCTTCATCTTCACATTTTTGGTTTACAACTTCAAGGTTTCCTACTAATATGAAACTCAAAATTAAACAAGTAAAAAATGCGCCGATGTTTCTTCGACGCAATAGAGTTTTCTGTACTGTATATAATGCTGTATGAAACTCTCAGCCAGGGCCCATGAAACTCTCAACTATGGTCTGTCCTTAAGCGTTGCCAGACGCACGATCATGCCTAACTTTAACCTAAAGTAAAATAAAAACTACAGAGGCTAGAGGGCTGCAATTTGGTATGTTTGATGATTGGAGGGTGGATGTTCTACAGATCAATTTGCAGCCCTCTAGCCTCAGTAGTTCTCAAGATCTCAGGCGGAAAGAAGAAGTGCAAAAGGCCAGACAACACAACCTCGATAGTTTTCTTTTACAGAAAACTAAAATGGAACATTTAAACCTAAAACCTGGTGAAATGGATCAAAGCAAGAATATCACGTATAGTTAATCGGACACTACGTAATCAACTTGAATGATGGGAAAAGACAATGCATACTTCTGCAGAATAATGGGTTGGAAACTGGAATATCAAATAATGTTTCCACTATTTCAAAAGGATACAGTTATGAACCATGCGTCTATACATTGGAAGTATACATCGTTAAGATACATTATTTCGAAGTTTATATGTACATATCATACACATATTTATTAATATTTCCTTTAATAGTGACATCAAACATTTGCTGCAAACTAGTAGGCCCTTGAATATTCAAATCAGTGTATTTGACAAAAGTATCATGAGTTAATCAGACAAAACCTTCGACGACACTGTTCGAAATTAGCTTCGACTGACTGTACCTTAACATAACTCGCAGAGAAGGAGCTCAGGATGAAGACATGGCTTAATTGTTAAGTAGTTACCGATAAGACCACCAGCCATAATGACAATGCTTCGAGTCTTTGATCTGTCTAACAACGTGGACAAAGCAATAGCGTTATTCTGTCTTATCTCCCCAGAATTGACAAAGGAGCTATTGAACAGAATGAGGAGTAACACGAAGGGAATCTTTTGATGCATTAAGATGTATACCACTCTCTTCAAGCAATGTAAATCCTTGACAATACGTTAATGGAGGCAGTTATGTCCTCCGCCGACGTTAGGGCTGGGTGCTAGGATGAGGAATGCTATCGAATATTCAGCTCACGTTTTAGAAATCTTTTTAAAGACATGGATACTTGGATGACAAAATGGACTTGAATTCTTTTTTTAATTTTCTTTTTAAAGATGTTGTATATCTTATAGATCAGTCACTATAACAAGATGTTTTCACAATTAGGTGTCCTAATTAGAAATATCTTTGGCATTTTTACATTGCACCAATATAACGCACATTATTTTTGCAACTACTGAGGAAGACGGAGCTCATCTTTCAGGATAGAGATAGAAGAGTTTGGTTATAACCTGAGCCTGAAATCATGAAAACGAGTTGCTAATATTCAACCATAATCCCTGTTCGACAGGACTGCTGTCATTTACAGCCCTTGGATTAAAAGTGAGTTAGCTTTGCTCCTCCATTTAAGGTCACAGACCATAACAGTGTTCTGTCACTGAGTCACCCGATTATCAATTAACAAGTGTCTTGACCTCACTTTCTAGCTACCAGCCAGGCGCAGATGCCTTGGTTCGTCTTTCCCAAAAGTAAAATTTACGGAATCACAAAGTTTTCAGTAAACTAAGACGCAGAGGGTAACATGGAGAGGGTGGCCCAAACTGAAACGTCACAGGAATGTTAATGAAAACCTCACAATGCATCTCAAAGCAATCTCAAAATTGGCAAAATTATGACGCAAGAATCAGGGTTAACGATGAGTTAGGTAACATTGGTTGAGAGTATCGGGTGGTGATTTTGTCGAGTAAATGTTCCGGAACGCATAGCTGTAACGTATAAGAAGACATCAATATGCTTCTATAAGTGCAAAGCAGTACTCATATTTGACACAGAAGTGAAGTGCTTCGCCCATATACTGTATATGTATATATATATATATATAATATATATATATATATCTATATATATATATATATATATATATGTATATATATATATATATATATATATATATATATATATATATATATATATAATGTATGTATTTATGTATGTGTGTGTGTGTTTGCGTGAGTGTGTGTAAAAAATAGGAGAGTGATGAACCTATTTCTTTCTAAATAAATATAAATACTTCGGTCATCCTCATAACAGGCTAAATCACCTATTAATAATCATTGTGAACACCGCCATTATTTATACTATAATATATCATCGTTGCCAAGTTCTCATGGGAGATGTTGGCGATCCTGACGCTCTGCACTTGTCAATAATGACGTCGGGTTCTGCCGCAATTCTGTGAAATTCGCTGTTAATCTGCCCGAGACTTCGTCGTGTCCCGAGAACTTCAGAGAACTTCATAGAACTTCAGAGCGACGAGGAGACTTAAGTCTTCATCCTCTGCCGAACGGGTAAATTGCGGAAGAGAGTTTAAGGAGAGTTCCCAGCCAAGCGCTTTAAATTCAATAGTGGTACATAAGTAATCTTTTTTACCTTTGGGTTAATTTGATACTTTTGCAACACGAATTCCGAAATTTGGTAGGATAATATTTTGTAGTCAAATGGAGAGAAATCTTTCCATGCTGAGATACGATATCAAACTCGCACAAGCCAGTAAATAATATGGTTTCATATAAATGGTAGGGACAGCTCCAACGCCGTACAACGTAAAAGGCTTCTATGAAATTCTGTCTTTGCTGTGATTTCACTTCCGTAAATATCCATTAATCTCTACTTAAACCCGCCCTCCCCCCACACCCCATATTTCTTATTCAATTATCACTTCACCTGCGGTGTTGAGTAGAACATACCTTATCCATTTTCATCTCTACTTCATCATTATCGTCATCATATTTTAATGTGCATATGTGCTTATAGGTCTCAGGTAATTTCACTTAAGGTACAATTTTTCTCACAGATTTGACCTTTAAGGTTTGACCTTTAAGGTGTCCAGTTTCAAAAAGAATAAGACAAAGATCACCTACGTATTAGTGGGTAAACTTTAAAAATGTAAAATAAAAAGTAATTTCTGAAAACTCCAATTCACATTGTGGGACATTTCCTTGACATTTAGAAATATAAATGTATATAAAAGGCCCGCACAGAGAAAGGAATCCATCATTTGTGCAACAATTGCAAGCTCAATAGATTGAGTATGAACACGCATCAACGTACTTCACGATCTATAATTTTTCTGTGCACTGGAACTTTGACGTTCTTAAGACGAGACATTCTTAAAGATGATATCCAAGAAACTTCTCAACTTTCCCGAATGGTTCTGAATGTTTGTGACTTTCTATAATGAGCAATTTCCTTTGTTGGTCCCTCGCTTGCACACTTTACTGAATACGCAACTTCGATGCTCACAAACATAAACAGACTGAGAGAGACTGACAGTCAGAAGTTCGGTGATGAAATGTTTTCCAGACTTTCCGTTTAAAATCTTTGTTTTTGAATTGTGATTCGTTCACTGTTGGTTTGATCATCCAAGCTTCCTTGAATTAAAAAGCCTAAAACCGGATATTCAATATATAACAACGATAAAGAGAAGGTAATCATTTATTGTACAAAAACTAAAATGACGAAGTGCTACGAAGATGAGCTTACAATGAAAGGAATCATAAACGGCAACATCCATCAAGCTGGAAGTAAGAAGGGTAAAAATACCGTCTCTTGTATTATCAATCAAATTAGACGTCGCATCTCATAAGAGTCACGTGACCCCCCGCACAGCTGAGGTCCGAAGGAATGACCTAATATAAAAACAAAATTGACAGCTAGAAGGGTATAGATACAGTTGTGTACTGTCAATCGAATTAGACGTCCCATCTCAACCTCGTGAGTCACGTGACCACTACACAGCCGAGCTCATGGGAATAACCCAATACACAAACGAAATTAGTGAGGAATATGGGTCACACCAAGCTTCATTCAAATACTGGGATAACTAGAATTCGTCAGTCAGGGAGACTGACACCCACATTCAGGCCACTGCCTTCTAGTAAGAGTCAAGGATACTTTGGTGGCAGTATAAAGAATTATTCATATTACTGACTTTGAAACATCTCCGTGGCCCTCAGATCACTCTCGGTGGAACACTACCCAGCATGCTGATTGGACTAGCTAAGCTCGAGAGAAGAGAGAGACGCAGGGAGAGAGAGATGCCAGAGAGGAAAATGGAGAGAGAGAGGAGTAGGAAGAGGAGCATTGATCATCTCTTACCTGCTTGTCATTATCACTCAAGCTAAAATCTATTCCTGCACTCTGAATAGCTAAAACTTTATGTTTGACAACAGTAGTGCTCTGAATCCACTGGTAGTCAGAAATGAATGAAAAATGCACCTTTTAAAAAAAGAATATTATTTTTAGGAAAGCTAATGATACATTACGTCCTTCTTGGATTCCCCCCCCCCCCCCACCCCCCCCCAAAAAAAAAAAAAAAGAAAAAAAAAAAAAAAAATTAAACGCACCTAGGTACATCTCGTTGTTTCAGATATTGGAAGTTCTATTTAACAAATTATTAACAGTTAACAAATGAAGTCGTATTTTAGAGATTATGTCGGTGAGAAGTAAATCCGTATTATATACGATTGTAAAAAGTTTCTATAAATAGATAATTACTTACACTTGACTCTTTCGTCAATTTATTTTTATGATATATTTTTTCAAAGTTCTGACGTATGTTGATCTCGCTGAAGCTCACTTGATTTTTTAAAGACATTTAGTGTTCTTTTAAACAGTTCCCTTGAAATAAACTGCCATCTCGGCAGAGCGTATCCAAGGTCATAGAGCAAACAAATTTCCTTCAGAAAGAAGTAATACATTCCGGAGTGTTTGTTATGTCTCGTAATGTTTCCCAAATGAAGCCAAAATTGACATTTGTCATGGATCAGGACGGGATTTCGGCGAAGTCATTCCAAGACCTTGCAAAAATCAAGTTACATTCCAGTTCCTACGCATTCATACGATGTTAAAATATTTATACTTCGAGGATTATCTGGTCCGTGAGACTGAAATTGAGGAATCTATTGCGCATGAAATTCCTAGAATATCTTCTGATGATCTTGCTTCGACAAACATTTATGTCGCCAGTCAAACGTGAATAGCAAGTGACATCAGCTGGTCATATAAAGCCAGTAATAGTGCTATAACCATATGGTCATATAAGGCCAGTGATAGAGTTATAACCATATGGTCATATAAGGCCAGTGATAGAGATATAACCAACTGGTCATATAAGCCAGGTGCTAGCGCTATAGACCACTGGTCATATAAGGCCAGTGGAAGAGCTATAACCAAACTGTCATATAAACCCAGTAATAGAGCTTACCAACTGGTTCATATAAGGCCATGAATAGAGTTAATAAACCCATATGGTGCATATAAGGCCAGTGATAGAGATATATACCAACTGGTCCATATAAGCCAGTGATTAGAGCTATAACTCTATATCTGGTCAATTAAGGCCAGTGATAGAGCTATAACCAACCTGGTCATATAAACCCAGTAATGGCAAGCTATAACCAACTGGTCATCATAAGGCCCAGTGATAGAGCTAATCCAACGCAACTGGTCATATAAACCACAGTAATTAGAGCTATAACCAAGCCTGGTCATATAAGGCCAGTGGCATAGGAGCTATACGACCAACTGGTCAATAATAAGGCCGAGTGATAGGCTCTATAACCAACTTGGTCATATAAGGCCAGTGATAGAGCTATAATACCAACTGGTCATATAACGGCGAGTGGATAGAGCTATCTCTATATCTGGTCCATGATAAGGACAAGGTGAAATCAGAGCTATAAAACAACGTGTTCATTAAATATATCCCTCTATGTGGATACAGCTATAAACAACTAGTCATATAAAGCCAGTGATAGAGCTATAACCAACTGGTCATATAAAGCCAGTGATAGAGCTATAACCAAGAGGTCATATAAAGTCAGTGATAGAGCTATAGCCAACTGGTCATATAAAGCCAGTAATAGAGCTATAACCAAGAGGTCATATAAAGTCAGTGATAGAGCTATAACCAAGAGGTCATATAAAGTCAGTGATAGAGCTATAGCCAACTGGTCATATAAAGCCAGTAATAGAGCTATAACCAAGAGGTCATATAAAGTCAGTGATAGAGCTATAACCAAGAGGTCATTATAAAGGCCAGTGATAGAGCTATAAACCAAGAGGTCAATATAAAGTCAGTGATAGAGCTATAACCAAGAGGTCATATAAAAGCAGTAATAGAGCCTATAACAAGAGTCATATAAAGTCAGTGATAGAGCTATAAACCAACTGATCATATAAAGGGGCCAGTAAATAGAGCTATAACCAAGAGTCATATAAAGTCAGTGATAGAGCTATAACCAAGAGGTCATATAAAGCCAGTGATAGAGCTATAACCAAGAGGTCATATAAAGTCAGTGATAGAGCTATAACCAAGAGGTCATATAAAGCCAGTAATAGAGCTATAACCAAGAGGTCATATAAAGTCAGTGATAGAGCTATAACCAAGAGGTCATATAAAGCCAGTGATAGAGCTATAACCAAGAGGTCATATAAGGCCAGTGATAGAGCTATAACCATATGGTCATATAAAGCCAGTAATAGAGCTATAACCAACTGGTCATATAAGGCCAGTGATAGAGCTATAACCAACTGGTCATATAAGGCCAGTGATAGAGCTATAACCATATGGTTATATAAGGCCAGTGATAGAGCTATAACCAACTGGTCATATAAGGCCAGTGATAGAGCTATAACCATATGGTCATATAAAGCCAGTAATAGAGCTATAACCAAGAGGTCATATAAAGTCAGTGATAGAGCTATAACCAAGAGGTCATATAAAGTCAGTGATAGAGCTATAACCAAGAGGTCATATAAAGTCAGTGATAGAGTTATAACCAACTGGTCATATAAAGCCAGTTATAGAGCTATAACCAACTGGTCATATAAAGCCAGTTATAGAGCTATAACCAACTGGTCATATAAGGCCAGTGATAGAGCTATAACCAACTGGTCATATAAAACCAGTGATAGAGTTATAACCAACTGGTCATATAAAGCCAGTGATAGAGCTATAACCAACTGGTCATATAAAACCAGTGATAGAGTTATAACCAACTGGTCATATAAAACAGTGATAGAGTTATAACCAAACTGGGTCATATAAAGCCAGTGAAGGTATTTTTAGCTTATTACACTGGTCATATAAAACCAGTGATAGAGTTATAACCAACTGGTCATATAAAGCCAGTGATAGAGCTATAACCAACTGGTCATATAAAGCCAGTGATAGAGTTATAACCAACTGGTCATATAAAGCCAGTGATAGAGTTATAACCAACTGGCGTCATATAAAAAAAGCCAGTGATAGAGTTATAACCAACTGGTTCATATAAAAAACCAGTGATAGATTATAAACCAACTGGTCATATAAAGCCAGTGATAGAGTTATAACCAACTGGTCATATAAAGGCAGTGATAGAGTTATAACCAACTGGTCATATAAAACCAGTGATAGAGTTATAACCAACTGGTCATATAAAGGCAGTGATAGAGTTATAACAACCAACTGGTCATATAAAGAAAACCATGATAGAGCTTATAACCAAACTTTTGTCAATATAAAGCCAAGTTGATAGAGCTAAACCAAACTGGGTCATATAAAACCAAGTGATAGAGTTTATAACCAACTGGTTCATATAAAACCAGTGATAGAGTTATAACCAACTGGTCATATAAAGCCAGTGATAGAGTATAACCAACTGGTCATATAAAACCAGTGATAGAGTTATAACCAACTGGTCATATAAAGCCAGTGATAGAGCCTATAACCAACTGGTTCATATAAAGGCCAGTGATTAGAGTTATAACCAACTGGTCATATAAAGCCAGTGATTAGAGTTAAACCAACTGGTCATATAAAAACCAGTGGAAGAGTTTATAACCAACTGGTCATATAAAACCAGTGACAGAGTTTTATAACCAACACTGGTCATATAAAGGCAGTGATAGATGTTATAAACCAACTGGTCCATATAAAACCCAGTGATTAAGTTGAATAAAACCCAACTGGTCATATAAAAACCAGTGATTGATAGAGTTTATAAACCAACTGGTCATATAAAAACCAGTGATAGAGTTATTAACCAACTGGTCACTATAAAGACAACTGAATATAGCTATAAACCATATTGGTTCATATAAAGCCAGTTGATAGAGTTTTATAACCAAACTGGTCATATAAAGATAGTGATAGGAGCTATAAACCTACTGGTCATTAAATAAAGCCCAGGTGATAGAGCTATAACCAACCTGGTCATATAAAGACAGTGTATAGCTATAACCAACTGGTCATATAAAGCCAGTGATAGAGTTATAACCAACTGGTCATATAAAGCCAGTGATAGAGTTATAACCAACTGGTCATATAAAGCCAGTGATAGAGTTATAACCAACTGGTCATATAAAGATAGTGATAGAGCTATAACCTACTGGTCATATAAAGCCAGTGATAGAGCTATAACCAACTGGTCATATAAAGCCAGTGATAGAGCTATAACCAACTGGTCATATAAAGCCAGTGATAGAGCTATAACCAACTGGTCATATAAAGCCAGTTATAGAGCTATAACCACTGACAGATATTTCTACGTGGTTAGTAACCAATAATTGGTTACTTAGTAATGGGGATCTACAGCTTATTGTGGGATCCGAACCACATTTTCATCACCAGAAATAAAATTCTCTGATTCCATGTTAGCAGAGCAGGGTGCGAACTCTTAAGTCTTTCCATAATATATACTATATATAGTATATATATATATATATAACTATATTAATATAGTATATTTATATATTATATAATATATACATATATATATATATATATATAATATATATATATATATATATATATATATATATATATATGTATATATATATATATATATATATATATATATATATACACACACACACACATGTATATATATATATACGTATATATATTATATATATATATATATATATATATATATATATATATATTTTTTTTTTACGTATGAGCCTGGCCTTGGGAGAGGCTCCGATACGTAAACAGGAAAAGTTGAGGGAAAACAAGGTGAATTTACTTGAACTTACTGTAAAACGGATTTATAGTGATAATTTACTCTAGAAGAAAGGTCGCCAGAAACTCAGCTAAATACTTTACAGCTATTTATTTACAAGAGGCTCGTACTGGCCTGGAGAAAAGTAAATGCTACTGGTACCCACGTGGACTTATAATCTCTCACAAATGGATAATAGCTGGCTCAAAATGGAATTGGTAAAAGCTGGTTTCATAATCTTGCGGGAATGCAACACTTGCGGGCAGACAGACTTCACACGTGACTCAGGGAATCTGGAAAAGGATGCCAGATCAGTGGATCTTTGTAGAAAATGCGGTCTGGCTTTGTCTCAGGTCTGGGTCTCTTGGCAAGCCACTAACGCCATGGATAGGCCTAAATGGAAGGCAGGTGGTCGGACATCCGTCCGAGGTCACGTCCTGCAGTCGACTGGGGCAGAGCGCAGGCGTCTTGCCTGGATGTTGGGGGTCAGCTTAACCCCCCACGAGCAGGGCAAATCCTGGAAACAGAACATACAGCCAGCAGAGGGTTCACAGGAAAAAGAGCTTAAGATATAGGCCTAAGAAGTACCAGTCTGCCTACATCCTTCCCTTTTAGATACATCCCTAAAGCTGACAAGAGTCTATTTTCCCCCAACTTAGGAACTCCCTACCTCTGGCTGGCGGGTTTTGGTTTGCCGCGTTTACTAAAAATCAGCTGATATTTGGAGGAAATGGCTGCCGTTTGCCAAATCAAACTAATTAATTAATTACTGGGTAGACGAAGAGATCTATAAACGTAACAGCTCCCCCTGTTAAGAAGGCATTCACTCCCTTTCGGGCGTGAAGGTCTTGGCTTAAATAAGTTGATCGTCTCGACTACCCAGTTCTCCTACTCTAGCTTGAAGTTTTTAGAGCAGCGATACAGCTAACTACAGTGGCCTACCTAACTTATAGGCGGAGATGCTAAGTGTACTAACTTAATGTAGTAATGTAGTCTAGCCTAAGTAATAACTACGGGTTGTCTGTGATGACAGTCTACTCTACCCCTAGATAAGGTTACTTGAAAATTCTACTTGCTACTAACCTAATGCCCTGGTACTAAATCATTAGCCTAACCTACTCATTACAGTTAATTCGAGACGCAATCATTCCAGAGTGTGGTACGCACAGCAGCAGTTCAGCGACGGAATTGTTAAAATACATGTGAGGTAATGATGCGTGAGGATGATGAGTGGTTAGTTGATCAGGATGGAAATGTAATGAGGTAATTATGACATTTCCATGAGTGTTAGTATCACAATTTCTAGGGGTTAGAGGGTTAGTTTACTGGCAGAGATCAGGCTGGCTACCTTCTCTGGGTAGGTGCCAGGATCACTCTGCAATTGAATGTGACACTGTACCTCGGGCACAGGTGTCAAGGAGAGCATGTGGCTCTTTGGTTAGTGTGTTAATGATTTGTTGCGTCCCTTCTTCTTCTTCTTCTTATTCCTCCAGGACCTGGCTATACCAGTCCTAGGAGTAGACGGAGGCACCGGCTCTGGGGTAAGGCCAGAAACGCTGTCAGGAGCAGAGGCAGTGGTAGCCTGAGGGATTTCGGGAGAACACCCTACTTTAGTATCTGCAGCAACCATCATAGAGGTGTAACCTACTGCAGGGGAGGCCCTCACTTCAGCTGCTGCGACAACCGTCGTAAGGGGAAAACTCCAGGCTGACTCCGTGTCGGGCAGTTCCTGGTTTTCCAGAGGAGGTATGAAGGTAAGGTCTGCCGAAGGTTCATCCTCGGGCGACAGAGGTGAGGCTGAAGAAGAATTATGGGCTGGAGATTGGCCATGGGCTGCGGTAAGCTCCATGCCTGTTGGAGGATCTCCTGTAGGAGGATCCTTGATAAGGTTAGGCGCCGGCGCTAGCTCGGGGCCAGGCGCAGAGGTCAAGTTCTGTGGTGGCTCTACGTCCAGGCTGGATTAGTAACTGCCATTGCGATGGCAGGAATATTGTTATTTGCGCACCCTCCGTAGTTGGCAGACATGTGACCCTTGTGGCCACAGTCGCGGCAGAACTTGTTCCAGAACCTCTTCCGTGGCACTGGATAATAAGACCGAGATGGCCCCACAGGTTGCGAATCTGTGGAGTCACCAAGGCTGGCAGTGTGCTCTGGCACAGGTGAAGAGTCCTCTGTCGAAACACCCTCGGAAACAAGTCCGGGGTTAACTGGTGGGCTTACCTCTTCCAAAGTGGAGGAGGTAGGCGGTAAGATGGTAAGAGGCTGGCAGGATGCGGCAGGAATTTCTATCTCGGGCACTGGATCAGGACCAGGCTCACAAATAGAAAAGATGTCAGGCTGACCAGAGACGGCGGGACTAAGAGAGACAGTGAGTGCAGGGCTGGAAGCTGGCAGAGTGGCTGGAGCTAAGATACTCTCTTTACGGGCCTTCTCCCGCTTGATTTCGAGTTCCTTGAGAGCTAGTTCATGCATTCTCTCTTCTTCACGTGCCTTCCTTTCTGCTTCTCTTTCTTTCTTTTCTTGCAGGCACGCGGCATCCTGCTGCGCCGTTATCCACTGGTCAAGTGCTGGTCCAGTGTAACCGGCCTCCTTGCCCAGAGTTATGAGGGCTCCGAGCTTCTCTAGCTCTATGGCAAAGAAGTCGCGGGAAGCAGGGGAAGACATTCCCCTTAGGCTGCAGTAGAGGCTCTGATGAAAATGAAAATAATGGCCAGGAAGGGTAATGGATGGAATGGGAGTGCCTACTGGGTAATGCGGCACTCACTTGGAAATGTGTTCTGCGACGTGGTAATGAAAAAAGTCTGAAAAGACTGGGTGCTCTGTGGCACTTGGGAAGTGTCCCGTAAGTTGGTGGCACTTCTGGAATGGCACCTTCTGAGGAGGTGAGACAATCACATGGGGTGTGCGGCGTACATCACACTTAAGGGCGTTCCTCACTTGGGAGACGCTGGAATGGGCTACCTGTAGGTCCAATACAGGTGCACGGCACTTATGGAGGCGTTCCGTGGTTGAGTGATCCGAAATGGTGGATACTCTAATGAATGGGCGTTCCGTAGGACGGACACGCAGGTATAGGGCTAACTGTACGTCTGTACAGGTGCACGGCACTTTCAGGAGGCGTTCCTTGGACAGCACTAGTAGTGCTGGTATTGCGGCACTTTGGGAGGCGTTCCCTTGATGGGGTGATCCGGGATAGCGGATTCACTAATGGATTGGGCGTTCCATAAGGACGGACACGCAGATTTGACAGCACTTAGGGCTGGTATTGCGGCACTTTTGGGAGGTGTTCCCTGGTTGAGTGTTCCGAAGGATCACTGACCCTTGTACATGGACACACTAATTTCTTGGGCGTTCCGTAAGGACGGACACGCAGGTTTGACAGCACTTAGGGCTGGTATTGCGGCACTTTGGGGAGCCTTCCCTTGGAGTGGTCCGAAAGATCACTGATCCTCATACATGGACACACTAAAGAATAGGGCGTTCCGTAAGGACGGACACGCAGGTTGAATGGCTACCTGTACGGCCTGTACAGGTGCAATGGCACTTATGAGGAGGCGTTCCTTTTGGAGCACTGGTATCGTGCTGGTGTGTCCCGGACACTACATGCAGTATACTTAAATATACTGAAGAGAAATGGTACTCTGTTCGTGCAGAGTGTAATGGTGGAGGAGAGAAAGTAAAAGGTGGGAGTACTTCAGCAGCCAGTCGATGGACAGTGTCACGAATTAGTGGCACTGTAAAATGGTAAGACCTGACGTGCACTGGTGGTGGCCAGTCCTAGACTGGTAGGCTTCCTTGTCTGGAAGTAATGAAGGTTGCGGTGGCACACTGTGCGGTTGGTGCTTGCGGTATACGCAAGTCTTTTGTGATGAAGAAAATGAAAAAACCACTCGGGCAACGACAGGTAATGGTAATTTTAGAATGCTCAGTCCCTCGCTGAAGTACTCGGTAAATGAAATAAATGCTTGCAAACTGCAATGGACACATGCGCGTACGTATCACGCTCAGTGTAAATGAAAGACACAAGAGACTAAAATAATGTTAATTCTGCGTGCAATAAGTAATGGACGTAGTACTCTTGGCTTCGTGAATAATGGGTTCTGGTTCTCTCTCTCTCTCTCTCTCTCTCTCTCTCTCTCTCTCTCTCTCGGAGAGGGTGAAAATGATATATGAAAACTCCCTTGTATTTAATTGAACTAATAATGTTAGTTTAATATGACGCAACTTGCGTTAAATGATTTACTTACGTTAACGTTTACTGAAAGAATTGCTTTTGAATACGTTTTATGAAAATGATAACGCGCTCGCGGTGAACGATTTTTATGTTACTGGTAGCGGCTTGCGCTTATGAAATGATTTGCGTTTACATATGAATTTTACAAATACGCGTTTTACGTTAACAATTCTTGTGATTTACTCTTTGAAGATTTACGTTAACTTTACGTAAGGATACTAGGTCCCTGTGACAAGCGAAAATGACGGTAAGGATTTTAAGCTGAAATGTTAGCAAACATTTGTAAATGAGGTTACGTTAAGTCCGAAGTGAAATGAAACTTTCACTCAGCGAGCGAGTGAGCGATGCGACGTGAAACGCGGTGAGCGAGCTGGGCAGCGCGAGCTACAGCGTGTCGTTCAAACAGCTGATTTCTGTAAAAGCGAAAACGATTTACAACACGAAATTCTAATTTCTTATTCAAGGCGAATTACGTTAATTTCTCTGGCAGAACGATAGATACTAGTACCGAGATTAATTCTATTTACGTTAAACTTTCATGACTTACGTTACTTTGCTTAAATCATTGAGATAATGGTTAAAGGGATAAAAACATGGCTGCCGCTTTGTGAGACGAAGGTTGGCTGGGAAAGCGCACGCGTGAAACTTACTTGGGAGAGCGTGTACGCTCAGCTTAATTAAGCTGAGAGCTAAGCGGTTACCAACACTTGGAATGAAACCTACGTTAAAATGAATTCCCCTAACCTATCACAGACAAAAGAATTGTACACTTCTTTTGCCGTAACTATTAGTAGAACACTCCTAACTAGCTAGGCTTTCCAACACAGCAATAAACCCTGGCAAAGCACTTCCTAGTTTGATCTGGTACTTTCTGGCATCTATTCTACACACGTGTTAGTGTCTCGTCAGACGAGAACAATGCGATTTACAAATAACAGAATTCACTTGGCGCTCTGGCCATTACAATATAATAATATTTCTCACTTACACTCTTTTAAACACTTCGTAATAAAAATACTTAAAGGTACCTTAAGCTAACATTTGTTATAAATAATCATTTTAAATGAATGGTAGGTATACCTTACCGTGAGCCAGTGTGTGTCTTTCCCTGCAAATGTGCTTTGTTTTTTGCACTTTGAAAAACATTTACATTCGTTTTACAAGGGATAACGCGATTTACAAGCTTTTTTTAAAGCAAGCCCAGATTCGATGCTGGCAAGCAGTCGTCATTTTTACGTATTAAGTGAATCAAAAGGTTGACTGATAGCTCAGGTAAATTACTTTACCGGTATTTATTTACAAGAGGCTCATACTGGCATGGAGAAAAGTAAATGCCACTGGTCCCCACGTGTACTTATAATCTCTCACAAATGGATAATAGCTGGCTCAAAATGGAATTTGTAAAAGCTGGTTTCATAATCTTGCGGGAATGCAACACTTGCGGGCAGACAGACTTCACACGTGACTCAGGGAATCTGGAAAAGGATCCCAGATTACACAAGATCAAAGAAAAAAGGATTTCTTGCCCAAATTAGTATTAATTAGTTCTCTAACACTGGGGCAAAGGAACTCTAATGTTTCACTGAGGTATGCAATGACTTCATTTGTCTGGGACGATCACACAAGGGGAAGCATGCGGCCATGAGGCAGTGAGAGGAAACAAAGGGATGAGTTCTTTTTGGAATGGAAGTTTGAATTGGGAAAATGGGGATCAAATAGATAATAGGATGTAAGGGACTGGCAATATGCTGTTTCACAAGACGTACCTGGGTGCCATGATCAGTGGATCTTTGTAGAAAATGCGGTCTGGCTTTGTCTCAGGTCTGGGTCTCTTGGCGCGCCACTAACGCCATGGATAGGCCTAAATGGAAGGCAGGTGGTCGGACATCCGTCCGAGGTCACGTCCTGCAGTCGACTGGGGCAGAGCGCAGGCGTCTTGCCTGGGTGTTGGGGGTCAGCTTAACCCCCCACGAGCAGGGCAAATCCTGGAAACAGAACATACAGCCAGCAGAGGGTTCACAGGAAAAAGAGCTTAAGATATAGGCCTAAGAAGTACCAGTCTGCCTACATCCTTCCCTTTTAGATACATCCCTAAAGCTGACAAGAGTCTATTTTCCCCCAACTTAGGAACATCCCTACCTCTGGCTGGCGGGCTTTAGTTTGCCGCATTTACTAAAAATCAGCTGATATTTGGAGGAAATGGCTGCCGTTTGCCAAATCAAACTAATTAATTAATTACTGGGTAGACGAAGAGATCTATAAACGTAACAATATATATATATATATATACATATATATATATATATATATATATATATATATATATGAGAACATATCAGAATTCAAAAATCTGTGTATTGTTCAGACAAGTGATTGCTTTTACCCGATGATGATTTATATAATTTCTTTTTCAACAAAATGTTAGCCTTGTACTTCCATTACGTTTTCGAGCCTTTAAAAGTATTCATTCAATCTTATTCACATGAATATTTAATAAGAGTACAGCATTAGAGTACAATATATCTATATACATATATATATATATATATATATATAATATATATATAATTTAATATATAACTACTATATATATATATATATAATATATATTTTATATATTATATAATATATAAAATATATATGTGTGTGCGGCTGTGTGTAAATACGTGTACGTATATGTATATATATATATATATATATATATATATATATATATATATATATATATATATATATATTATATACTAAAGTACGTATAGTTTTGGCTTTAAACAGAACAATAAAGCAGAAAATAATCAATTAGGTAATAAAACTCGAATTCTCTGATGCACTTTTCACAGTAACGTATGTAACTTTACTTGTGCTGGTTCAACTGTGTTACCACATAAACGCACAAATAAATACACGCACAGACAAAATCGATTATAAAGAACTAAATCCTATTATTAGCTGTTTCCCTTTCCTCTGAAGCCATAAACGTGACAAGTTAAGTATATCTTAGTTTAATCAGACCACTGAGCGGATTAACAGCTCTTCTAGGGCTGGCCCGAAGGATTAGATATTTTTACGTGGCTAGGAACCAATTGGTCACCTAGCAAAGGGACCTACAGCTTATTGTGGATCCGAACCACACTATATCGAGAAATGAATTTCTATCGCCAGAAATAAATTCCTCTGATTCCGCGTTGGCCTAGCCGGGATTCGAACTTCGGACCACCGAATTGGCAGCCGAGCACGAAAACCACTCCTCCAGCGAGGAACTAAGAGAAGTGTCAAGAAAGTACATCATTGTTCACAAAGTTACGTAATCAGACTATTCTATTGTACGTTTCATAGACAGATGATGTCGACGAGATAAATCAAACAATAAAAAGAAATTTATTCTTCAAGTTGCTTAAGAATTTTTGTTTGATTACAAGGAAAGGTTTGCAAACCTAAGGTAATGCCGTGCGTACTGCCATTGAATACATAGGAGAACCAAATCCACATTTATGTATGAGTACGTATATTTGCAGATAAATCTGACAGAAAGCATCCGATAAACTGTTCGACACCATTTCAATACCAGTTTGAAAAGGCGAACTAAACATCTGTATAGATTTACCCATAAATATATGTATATATACATAAATGTGGATTTGTTTCTCCATTTCGAGAACCATGCTACTATGAGCATGTTTTAATTGAATATACCTTATATTGAATACTGAGTATCCTTTGATTGATTGTACTTTATATACCTCTCCAGCCAGCACGAAATAAGCTGAAATGGCACATCATATGAAACATAAAATCTGCCGCCCAAATCAGTATTTCTAAATAAAAAAAGGGAGAACTAATATATTTTTTTAGCATACGTCCTAAGTATTAAAATAAATGTCTATGGGAACCAAAGCGCACTCCAACTACAAGGCAAACAAACATTCCAGTCAAAAGCACAAAAATTCCCAATCATTTCGGGTCTGAGCTCAAAGCAAACACTCCTCCCTAACAATCTACAAACAAGTTGCAATTCTCAAAAGCGTCATCGACGGATAAAGAAAAAATGGAATTTGTCATGGTTGAGCTGAAATCCAATATGCAATCAATTTAATGCACCAACATGGGGGGGGGGGGGGGGGGGGGGGGGGGGGGGGGGGGGGGGGACTTGACAGTGCACGAGGCTACCTCCGCCATTTTGGTAACCGCAGAGCATCATATTCCAATGGTCCAGCGGTTAAGACACTCGCGTTACCAAAAATGCCCAGGGTTTGATTCCAGGGTAAAGTGGAATGCTTCAGGGCAGTTCCGTTCATTCTCAAAGATCCTTTCTTGGAATGAGCATAAAAATAGTATCTTAAAGGAACTTGAATGTGGTGTGTAACCAGTGTATGAAAATGTATGTAAATGTATGATTTGGTTAGCAAAGTCATATACATAATATATATATATATATATATATTATATATATATATATATATATATATATATATATATATATATAATATATATATATATATATATATATATATATATATATATATATAGTGGTATAAAACGTGCTTGCGTGCGTTGCGTGCGTGCAGTGTGTTTATGCAAGAGACAATACGGAACATTAATTCAATATAGACTATGAACACTGAACATTAGTCCAACGTTCATATTTAACTGTCTGTGAGCGAGCGCCTGAAAGTGCGATTAATTCACAAATACTAAACATTAAATCAAGTCATGCAAGCTGTCCTTCACTCAGACGTTAATCAAGCAATTTTCGCCATGTCTCTGCTCAGATAATCTTCCTCCTTCCTGTATATCTTCTTTGAAATAACTGCGCATGCGCAGACAGGAACTTATTCAGTTGAAGGTATTCGTATTAACAATTCCTAAACTTGTCGTTACACGTCATGGGCAAAGTAGACACCATATTTCATAATTAGCGCGAAGGGCGGCCCTTCATATGTCAAATTATCTGTCATACGTAATTTTTCAACAGGTCATTATCATAATGAGAAAATTTTATATTGAATCAACATTTTCATTCATCATGATTATGAAGACACATTTTGTTGAATAGATGGGCGGTGAATATAGCGGCTGGGGTAGACTACCTTGTCCGCCTGAAAGATGTATTATTATAACCTTTATAGAAATTAATGTCAACTTCATTCATTGTCTTTCCATGCAGTGTCTTATGTAAGTGAAGAAAACTCTATCTATCGAATGATGTAAGCATTGTTTCAAGAAAGATTATTACATAGAAACAGAATACTAAGGACATACAATTCCAGCTACTTCAGCTCAGTATTACCATGAAATGAATTCAATAAAAAAATGCTTAATTGGTCTAAAGCTTCCAAAAATCGATTTCACTCATCTCAAAAATTTCACAATGAGCTCGTTCCCCACTTCCGAGGACGTAGCGTCAAGTATGTCGAGGGGTCCAGTTTTCAGCAAGGTCTGTGCCCGATTCCTTGCCCACAGTTAACGCTGATACCCATTCACATTTTGATCTAGTGGTGGGGCAAGCTGGGCGCAAACCACAGCCTCTGCTAAAAATGGCTTCTTACGGAACCAAGTCAGTCTCACACATATATACATAATAATCCCACGAGTTGAGTTTAGATTCAATGGTTCCCAAACTTTTTCTATTCGTTACGCACTTTTCATTTAGGATACTTGTTTCATTTAGGATACTTGTCCATGAACCACCGCCCACCGTACTTGACCATTAAGTTGCCTCCAGTGGCTTGCTACCCTCTAAACTCCTTCTGTTTTATACATACTTATCCTCAGATTATGGGCCCCGGCATTCTGCTACTTGGCCTCCAGTTTGGTAACTACTGGTTTAGAATGAATCAGTCATGAAATTTGGCTAAAAAGCCAATTACTGGAGCACTTTCAGTCACTGAGGCAGCAGAAAGTGGAAGTTGGAGTGCCTGGACGCCAACATAAAGAGATCCAGAAAAGACGTAACGTAGAGTACAAGTATCTAAAGGTGAAACTTGCTTACATTCTGTTCCCTTAGTATCCCACATCATTCCAGCAAAGAGAGGGGAATTCATAATGCTTTATATTAACATTACTACCACTACTACTTTTGCAGCTAATATTAATAGAACTTCTTTTAAAGAGAAATGTGTGTAGGCACACATATTACACTTGGTCAAAATTAAGCACTCAGCATATCAAGCATACTAGGAGTATGAATTAAGTCTTTAAAATATTTTCGGATGAGAGAATTTCCATTCATGTGAATAAGTACATGTGGTTAATATTCGATTTAAAAAGGTTTATGAGACAATTTCACTTCAATTCCAAAAGATCACACAACAGTAAACCTTGACTACCGAAGACCACTATTTTCATGCTACACTGGGTTTATATTGGCCGTTCTCTACCAAGCCTCAGACTGCATTTCACCCGTATGGAAATTCCCTTTCTTTAATGCCGCCTTTGAATTTATTTGCGCCGAGTAGATGTGACTCTACATCTCAATTGAAAAACTTTCCAGAACTTAAAATCGTCGGTTATACGAGTCTCGGAGCGAAAAAGTTGCCGAGATAAAATTCAAATGCGAACGATTAACATTTTATTTCCAAGACTTCTCGAAGTTTGGAGGTTATTTACGGCACAGTTGATTTCTTTTGTCCTTCGCGCCTCCCTAAATCTCCATTAATAGAATGTATCCGTGACAATACTTGCTCTATATATCCAACTAATGAGGTCGTCAGTTACAAGGTTAAAATTCTCATCGCTTCAGGGACAAAACGGTTCTCGAGAGTCGATATGACCGTCTATAATCAGTCACACATTTCACTGAATATAAGAATGCAGACAACTGAGGCTTCCAAGCAAATGATATCTCAGGAAACCTATAAATCAGACAGAATTTTAATTACGAAGTAGAAAATAATATTAGATATTTTTAAATAGTATTATATAAATATCAACCACACTTTTCTCTGTAGATATGAAGGTCGGCAAATGAGACCTGTCAGGAAATGATGTATCCGAAAAACTATAAACCAACAAAAACCAACTTCGTTTTGAAAATACAAAATCATGTTAGTTACCTATCATCAGTATTGAATTACGGCAGCCAAACTCAATTCGTTTGACATTTCACTATTGAGAGCTCATCTTCCCAAACATCCTGATATTATATTCGCCTAAACCAAAAGCTTTTTGTCGGAGACGTTCGACTATCAGAACACTAAGGATTAATGATATCTACGAGAG
This sequence comes from Macrobrachium nipponense, assembly GCF_015104395.2. Taxonomy (NCBI): domain Eukaryota; kingdom Metazoa; phylum Arthropoda; class Malacostraca; order Decapoda; family Palaemonidae; genus Macrobrachium; species Macrobrachium nipponense. The sequence continues at coordinate 28,325,613 of NC_061103.1, read as the reverse complement.
TCCCAGAACAATAGGGAAAATAATATGCCGATGACAATAAGGGAAAAGTAAGAAATCAGAGAATATTCGACTGAAATGCTAAAGAATAAAGAGGCAAAGAAACCATGCCAGCAGCCATTATATGATGCAACCGTGCAGTCTTGTGTAGGTCACATTTTCCCTGGACTCAGAAGACGGTCAAGCAAGAATTGCAAGCTCAACATTCCAACATCCTAAAGCTTGCGTAACATCAAGCGTTCTAGGAACTCTTCCAACTTTATTTAATCGTGACTGTTGTGTATGCTTTCCTCTGAGAGAGAGAGAGAGAGAGAGAGAGAGAGAGAGAGAGAGAGAGCTTAGCAACATGTCATTCAGCATCTCAACTGACTTTGTATGTATATAATGGCACTCGGAACTTCATTGATGAAAGATAATGAAAGACTGACACTTTACATCCTACTGAGAGAGAGAGAGGTCACCCCTTAATATAAGAGCATCTTAAAGTGGACAAGGAGTTGAAAGATTTCTAAAAGGTGGCCCTTTTAGAAATATGTCATTTTACACCTTAACTGAGTATCCACATTATGACCTTCGGAACATCATGAATATTAAGTCTCCCGGCGTATAACGCTAGGCTTACACTGAGGAGCCTACTGAATAATTTTTGGAAAGAGATCCACATAGGAAGAGAGAGAGAGAGAGAGAGAGAGAGAGAGAGAGAGAGAGAGAGAGAGAGAGAATCTGATAAATCTTTCCACCCAGGTGAATTAAGGATTGCGTTGTCGAGGCATTCCCATTTCTAATGACGACATCACGGCATTTAATTTGAAGGAGAACTCATCGCTCACGTCTGTCAGAATTTCCAATCGCCTTTTCTAACTTCCTGGTATTCAATCCCAGGTGTAAAACTTAACAGTCAAGTGATATCTTATCCTTAATTCACTACTGAGGTCGATAAGCCAGGAATCTGAACCTGTCATATCTCGCTATGAAAAGGTCTGTTGGTTCACCTTGCATATTATGGATAGAGTTAGCTGATTATTTTTATGCTATAATCATTTTCGCTTAGCTACCATTTTGTTATTGTTGTTCTTGTTCTTGTTGGGGGGTAGGAAAGCATAAAAAGGTTTGAAAAGGGTGTTTCGCGTTGAGTTAAAGATACAGGAATGAGGCGAATAACAGGGAATAAATCAGAATCCCATAAAAGAGGACGAAAATTCAACTGACACGAAAAATGGAACCGAGGGAAACGTCAACTTTGAAAAATCGTAAATAAAAAACGTCACTTTGCAAAAAGCAGAAAACACAAAGAAACTGAAATAAAACCTATCAAATAAGGGAGCGGTCGCCATCTCTCAAAATGCATCGATCAATTTAGCAGAAACTGCAGGACCACCAACATTGCAACATCCCAAAGCTGCAAAACATCAATATGCAACACCGTAACGCTTGCACTGTTATTATCCGGCTCAGTGTCACGTTTACATTCCACACAGAGAGAGAGGGAGAGAGAGAGAGAGTATATCTAAAAGGGAAAAGCATCCGAAAATCTGAGAGATTCTTTTATACTCTTGAAAAGTCTACCATTTTAGCTTTAAAGATCTGAGACCGGACAGAAAAAGTGCGGACGGACAGAAAAATAGCCATCTCAATAGTTCTCTTTTACAGGAAACTAAAAACGGTGAATTTGAAAAGACTGCCATTACAAATATGAGTAATACTTAGGAAAAAAAAAAAAACTATAAGACGAACCACGAGACAACCAACACTTCAAAGCAGTAAGCGATTCATTACAAACGTTTCGTGAAACCGACGTTAATCATAAACTTCACATGAGATAAACAGCCCCTGGACCAACAAGGAGAATGGAGGGAGAGATTTTGGGGAGAGGAGGAGGAGGACTAGGTCCTTCTTCTTGGCAGGGCGTTGCCGGACACGTCCGCTGACAATCAAACACGGGCGAGTCTCCCCTGCAAATTGGGCAGCCCTTTCGAAAAGGCTCTTCCAGGTCCTACTACGGCCATCTGAAACGCCTTAAGGCTTTTTTAGGGTTACGCTTTATTCCTTCTAATGTCATCTTTTGTTGTTTGGAATTTAAATTAAATTCTCTCTCTCTCTCTCTCTCTCTCTCTCTCTCTCTCTCTTTGTGGAAGTTTTCTAATGCAGTATAATGAAAAGGGAAAAGTAGGCTAATTTGCAGTTAGTTCTGCTCAAAGATTAGGTGCTTTTTATAATACATATCACCGTTATCAGGGACCCTAGGAAAATATACTATTCCCTAAACGAAAGCATCACACACACACACACACACACACACACACACCACACACACAATACACACATATATATATATATATATATATATATATATATATATATATATATATATATATAAAATACTGATCGGTAAAACAACACAGTAAGATGAAAATGATCTCATTCATTATATAATTTTTATATATATATATATATATATATATATATATATATATATATATATATATATATATATTGCTACGTCTATAGAACGCCTTGCCTTCCCAGCAGAGTTTTAGTTATATTTTAATTATAAAAGTAGCAGCCATGCCTTCTCCTGAAGCGACTGTTGTTGGGAGAGTGGGTATGTCGTAGGAATGATATTTCCGGTCTGACGGAAGCTTAGGGTAAGAGAGGCAAGTCACAAGAGTAGCTAGGCTTCGAGATGGATTTTAGGGACTTCTACAATAAGACCTATTTTCCTTCCCAATTTGCTGGCGTTGTGTTTACCACCTTTCAGGCAATGCTCGAGCGGTTTTTTGGAAGCCCCGTGATTCGAAAACAACCAGTATCGATCTCAGTCGGCTGCGAGACGTGATCTCGGACAGAGGTCAAATTGCCAGCCTCCCAAAATTAGGCCTACCCACGACGTACTGGTGGACACGAACCCCAGACCTGAACAGAGGTCGGACCGCATTCTTCTACAAGGATACACAGAATATTGCATAAAGGTACGGTCTGAAAGTGTAAACTTCAACCCAGCACCTTTTACTACATACGACTCTTGCTAAATTCATTTTCATTTCTTCTCATTTTTACCCCTTCTACATCAAAGCCCTTTGTCCTCATCGGGCCACGTGCTCCCCTTTGTGACTTGTTAAAGACCAAGCTTTCGTGTATACCTCAGTGAACCATTCGAGTTTACCTTCCCCAATGTTAGAGAATTAATCAGCCTTAATCAAAGCAAGAAGTCATTTTTCCTTTTTATCTCGTTTAATCTGGATTCTTTTCCAGATTCCCTGAGCCACGTGTATGTCTCTGCCCGCAAGTGTTGCATTACCCAAGTGTATGAAAACCAGCTATAACGGCTCAACGGAGCCATCATTTACCTTTTCTCCAGCCCAGCACGGGCCTTTTAGTAAATAAATAGTTGTTAAGTAACGAGCTGAGTTTTCTGGCGACCTTCCCTCTAAAGAACTTAATAATAACTTTCAGCTTACGGTAAGTTAAAGCAATTCCCTCTTGAAATCCCTAAATTACTTCCGTTTACGTATCTAGCTCTTCTCAAGGCCCTATATACGTAACATTGTCGACCTCGCCGAGGATCGAATCCGGGCTTGCTTAAAAAAGCTTGTAAATCGCGTTATCCGTTGTAAAACGTAAACTGTAAATTATTTTACAAAAAGTAAATCAACACACTTGCAGGGAAAGAAGACACACTGACTCACGGTAAGGTATTCCTTCATTAATATGATATTCTATAACCAATGTTAGCTTAAGGTTACGTTTAAGTATTTTTATTGTAGAAGTGTGTTAAACAAATGCGTAGGTAGAAATCTTATTATTGTAACGGCGAATGCGCCAGAGCTTTATTTTAGCGGCGAGCAAACAATTTGCCCCGCGAATTCTCTGTTACTTTGTGCTGTCCTCGTCGACGAGACAGAGCACGTGTGGAGGACTAGATGCCAGAAAGAACCAGATCAAAAACTAGGAAGTGCTTTGCCAGGGTTTATTTGCTGTGTTGAAAGCATAGCTAGTTAGGAGTGTTTTACTAATAGTTACGGCAAAAGAAGTGTACAATTCTTTTGTCTGTGATATGTTAGGGTATCCATTTTTAACTTAGTTTCATTCCAAGTGTTGGTAACCGCTACCTCTCAGCTTGAATTCAGCTTAGAGCTCTCTCGCGCCTGCGCGGTCTCAACCAGCCTTCGTCTCATTCACAGCGGCAGCCATGTTTGTTTTCTCTTTCAACATTATCTAAACAATTTAAGCAAAGTAACGTAAGTCTCGAAGTTTTAACGTAAATAATATCGATCTCGGTACTAGTATCTATCGTCCTGCCAGAGAAATTAACGTAATTCGCCTTGAATAAGAAAGTAGAATTTTGTGTTGTAAATTGCCTTCGCATTTACAGAGAATCAGCTGATTCGCCATCAATGCTAGCACACCGTGGTGCTAACCCGCTCTTCTCGCCTCACGTGTTTCACCTCACATCGCTCCACTCGCGCGCTGAGCGAAAAATTTCATTTTTCACTTAACGTAACCTCATTTACAATTGTTTGCTAACATCGTTTAAATCCTTACCGTCATTTCACTGTTCACGGGGACCTAGTAATCTTACATAAAGTTAACGTAAATCTCAAGTAGAGTAAATCACAAGAATTGTTAACGTAAAACACGTCTTTGTAAAATTCATATTGAAACGCAAATCATTTCATAAGCGCAAGCCGCTTAACATTAACGTAAAAATCGTTCACACGAGCGCGTTATCATTTTCATAAAACGTTATCCAAAAGCAATTCTTTCATTAAAAACTTTAAAAGTTAACGTAAGTAAATCATTTAAACGCAAGTTGCGTCATATTAAACTAACATTAGTAGTTCAATTCAAATATAAGGGAGTTCATTCATATATCATTTTTCACCCTCTCCGAGAGAGAGAGAGAGAGAGAGAGAGAAAACCAGAACACAGTATTCACGAAGCCAAGAGTACTACATCTTACCATTAATTATAGCATGCAGAATTAACATTATTTTAGTCTCTTGTGTCTTTCATTTACACAGCGTGATACGTACGCGCCTGTGTCCATTGCAGTTTGCAAGCATTTATTTATTTCATTTACCGAGTACTTCAGCGAGGGATGAGCATTCCTAAAATTTCCATTACCTGTCGTTGCCCGAGTGGTCTTTTCATTTTCTTATCACGAAAGACTTGCGTATACCGCAAGCACAATTCGCACAGTGTGCCACGCAAATTCATTACTTCCAGACAGGGAAGTCGTTACCAGTTTAGGACTGGCCACCACCAGTGCACGTCAGGTCTTACCATTTCACAGTGCCACTAATTCTTGACACTGTCCATCGACTGGCTGCTGAAGTACTCCCACCTTTTACTTTCTCTCCTCCACTATTACACTCTGCCATGAGCAGTGCCATTTCACTTCAGTATATTAAGTATACTGCATGTAGTGTCAGGGACGGGGACACCAGCACGATACCAGTGCTCCAAGGAAAAAAAAAAAAACGCCTCCATAAATGCCATTGCACCTGTACAGGCCGTACAGGTAGCCATTAAACCTGCGTGTCCGTCCTTACGGAACGCCCAAATAATTTAGTGTGTCCGTGTACAAGGGAGTCAGTGATCCTTCGGAACACTCAACAAGGGAACGCCTCCCAGAAGTGCCGCAATACCAGCCCTAAGTGCTGACAAACCTGCGTGTCCGTCCTTACGGAACGCCCAATTCATTAATGTCGTGTACAAGGGTCAGTGATCCTTCGGAACACTCAACAAGGGAACGCCTCCCAGAAGTGCCGCAATACCCAGCCCTAAGTGCTGACAAACCTGCGTGTCCGTCCTTACGGAACGCCCAAGTAATTAGTGTGTCCGTGTACAAGGGTCAGTGATCCTTCGGAACACTCAACAAAGGGAACGCCTCCAGAAGATGCCGCAATACCAGCCCTAAGTGATGACAAACCTGCGTGTCCGTCCTTACGGAACGCCCAATTCATTAATGTCCGTGTACGAGGATCAGTGATCTTTTGGACCATCCTAAGGGAACGCCTCCCAAAGTGCCGCAATACCAGCACTACTAGTGCTGCCCAAGGAACGCCTCCTCATAAGTGCCGCGCACCTGTACAGACGTACAGGTAGCCCTAAACCTGCGTGTCCGTCCTAGCGGAACGCTTCATTCATTATAGAGTATCCACCATTTTGGATCACTGAACCAAGGAACGCCTCCTCATAAGTGCCGTGCACCTGTATTGGACCTACAGGTAGCCCATTCCAGCGTCTCCCAACTTAGGAACGCCCTTAAGTGTGACGTACGCCGTACACTCCATTTGATTTTTTCACCTCTTTAGAAGGTGCCAATCCAGAAGTGCCACCAACTTACGGGACACTTCCCAAGGTGCCACAGAGCACCCCAGTCTTCTCAGACTTTTTTTTTTTTTTTCTCTACCACGTCGCAGAACACCTTTCCAAGTGAGTGCCACTTTCCACAGTAGGCACTTCCTATTCCATTCCGTACCCTTTCCTGGCCTTTATTCTCATTTTCATCAGAGCCTCTACTTGCAGCCTAAGGGAAATGTCTTCCCCTGCTTCCCGCGACTTCTTTGCCAGAGAGCTAGAGAAGCTCGGAGCCCTCATAACTCTGGGCAAGGAGGCTGGTTACACTGGACCAGCACTTGACCAGTGGATAAAGACGCAGCAGGCTGCCGCACGCCTGCAAGAAAAGAAAGTAAAAAGAGAAAACCAGAGACAAGCCAGAGAAGCAGAAAGGAAGGCAAGGGAAGAGGAGCGAAAGCATGAGCTCGCTCTCAAGGAGAAGGAACTCGAAATCAAGCGGGAGAAGGCCCGTAAGGAGAGTATCTTAGCTCCAGCCACTCTGCCAGCTTCCAGCCCTGCACCCACTGTCTCCCTTAGTCCCGCCGTCTCTGGTCAGCCTGACATCCTTTCTATTTGTGAGCCTGGTCCTGATCCAGTGCCAGAGATAGAAATTCCTGCCGCATCCTGCCCGCCTTTTACCTTTTTACCGCCTACCTCCTCCCTTTTGGAAGAGGTAAGCCCACCAGTTAACCCCGAAATTGCTTCCTGAGGGTGATTCAACGGAGGTTCCCTTAACCTAATCCCCACGTCACATCACTGCCAGAGAGGACTCTTCACCTGTGGCCAGGAGCACACTGCCAGCCTCTTGGTGACTCCGCAGATTCGCAACCTGTGGGGCCATCTCGGCCTTATCATCCAGTGCCACGGAAGAGGTTCTGGAACACGTTCTGCCGAGACTGTGGCCGCAAGGGTCACATGTCTGCCAACTACGGAGGGTGCGCGAACCACAATATTCCGGCCATCGCAATGGCCGTCACCAATCCTTCTTCTCTAGGACCCCCAGCTAAGGGCCCTATAACCGTCGCACCCCTCCAAAGCCATTATCAGCCAAGCCACGTCAGAGCCTACGACGACTCTGGCGCTCAAATCTCCCTGATACGGGAAGACCGAATCCCCCGAGGGGCTAACGTTGATAGACGTCGATTGATCACCATTGAAGGTATCAATCACATTAAACTGATCCTTCCGACCGTCCAATTGAGGGTCACCAGACCTCACTTTTCCAGAATTTGTACCCTTGCAGTTGCAAGCTACATCCCAGGAGGTTACGACCTCCTCCTAGGGCAAGACATGAAGTCTCCCTCACAATTCAAAAAGCCTAGGGGTCCTAACCCCATGTCAATTCACTCCAAAGCAAGGAGTCACCGAAATTCTACTTCCTCTAGGAAGTACATCCACCAACAGTCTCCCCCGTTTACAAGGAGGGGAGATTGACCATTCACAGTTCCGTTGCAAGACCTGTAACGTAATAGGGCACTCCACAAATTGGCCTAGGTGCCCTAGCAAGTTATGTGCAGCGGACACTGTCCAAGTCCCACAAGGCTTAGCCTTCCAAAAGAGACAGGACCCTCTGTCTCCCATAACCAAGGGCACGCTGAGAGGATTTGCACCTCCGGTACCCGCCACAGGTCCAGTCGACCTCAACTCTCTGCCAGTACCACTTGGCAGCACTGAGCAGTGCCAAGCTCCGTCCAGCCTGGACGTAGAGCCACCACCGAACTTGACCTCTGCGCCTGGCCCCGAGCTAGCGCCGGCGCCTAACCTAACCAAGGATCCTCCTACAGGAGATCTTACAACAGGCATGGAGCTTACCGCAGCCCATGGCCAATCCAAAGTCCATGAGTCTTCTTCACCCTCACCACTGTCGCCCGAGGATGAACCTCCGGCAGACCTAACCTTCATACCTCCTCTGGAAACCAGGAACTGCCCGACCAGGAGTCAGCCTGGAGTTTTCCCCTTACGACGGCTGTCGCAGCAGCCGGAGTGAGGGCCTCCCCTGCAGTAGGTTCCACCTCTACGACGGTTTGCTGCAGATACCGAAGTATGGGTGTTTCTCCTGCAATCCCTCAGGCTACCACTGCCTCTGCTCCTGCCGGCGTTTCTGGCCTTTCCCAGAGTCGGTGCCTCCATCTACTCCTAGGGACTGGTATAGCCAGGTCCTGGAGGAATAAGAAGAAGAAGAAGAAAGGGGAACGTAACCAATCATTAACAAACTAACACAAAGAGCCACATGCTCTCCTTGACACCTGTGCCCGAGGTACAGTGTCGCATTCATTTGCAGAATGATCCTGGCACCTACCAGAGAAGGTAGCCAGCCTGATCTCTGCCAGTAGCACTAAACCCTCTAACCCCTAGCCATTGTAATACTAACCCTCACTTAAATATAATTACCTCATTGCATTTCCCTCCTGGTAAATTAACCACTCATCATCCCCACGCATCAAATTACCTCTCATTATGTATTTTAACAGTTCCGTCGCTGAACTACTGCTGTGCGTACCACACTCTGGAATGATTGCGTCTTCATTTAACTGTATTGAGTAGGTTAGGCTAATGATTTAGTACCAGGGCATTAGGTTAGTAGCAAGTAGAATTTTCAAGTAACCTTATCTAGGGGTAGAGTAGACTGTCGTCACAGACAACCCGTAGTTATTTACTTAGGCTAGATTACATCACTACATTAAGTTAGTACACTTAGCATCTTTGCCTATAAGTTAGGTATGCCATTGTAGTCAGCCGTTATCGCTGCTCAAAAAACTTCAAGTTAGAGTAGGAGAACTGGGTAGTCGAGGCGATCAACTTATTTAAGCCAAGACCTTCACGCCCGAAAGGGAGTGAATGCCTTCTTAACAGGGAGCTGCTAGTCTATAGAGAAACGCCTCGCCTTCCAGCAGAGTTTTAGTTATATTTAATTATAAAAGTAGCAGCCATGCCTTCTCCTGAAGCGACTGTTGTTGGGAGAGTGGGTATGTCGTAGGAATGATATTTCCGGTCTGACGGAAAGCTTAGGGTAAGAGAGGCAAGTCACAAGAGTAGCTAGGCTTCGAGATGGATTTTAGGGACTTCTACAATAAGACCTATTTTCCTTCCCAATTTAATTTGCTGGCGTTGTGTTTACCACCTTTCAGGCAATGCTCGAGGCGGTTTTTGGAAGCCCGTGATTCGAAAACAACCAGTATCGATCTCAGTCGGCTGCGAGACGTGATCTCGACAGAGGTCAAATTGCCAGCCTCCCAAAACCCAATTAGGCCTACCCCACGACGTACTGGTGGACCACGAACCCCAGACCTGAACAGAGGTCGGACCGCCATTCTTCTACAAGGATACACAGAATATTGCATAAAGGTACGTCTGAAAGTGTAAACTTCAACCAGCACCTTTTACTACCATACGACTCTTGCTAAATTCATTTTCAATTCTCATTTTTACCCCTTCTACATCAAAGCCCTTGTCCTCATCGGGGCCACGTGCTCCCCTTTGTGACTTGTTAAAGACCAAGCTTTCGTGTATACCTCAGTGAACCATTCGAGTTTACCTTCCCCAATGTTAGAGAATTAAATCAGCCTTAATCAAGAGCAATAGAAGTCATTTTTCCTTTTATCTCGTTTAATCTGGGATTCTTTCCAGATTCCCTGAGCCACGTGTCATGTCTCTGCCCGCAAGTGTTGCATTACCCAAGTGTATGAAAACCAGCTATAACGGCTCAACGGAGCCATCATTTACCTTTTCTCCAGCCCAGCACGGGCCTTTTAGTAAATAAATAGTTGTTAAGTAACGAGCTGAGTTTTCTGGCGACCTTCCCTCTAAAGAACTTTAATAATAACTTTCAGCTTACGGTAAGTTAAAGCAATTCCCTCTTGAAATCCCTAAATTACTTCCGTTTACGTATCTAGCTCTTCTCAAGGCCCTATATACGTAACAATATATATATATATATATATATATATATATATATATATATATATATATATATAAGTCTATCACATTACCGTGATTCATATACATATATCAAAACTACAATGTCCTTTAATATTTATTCGCTCTAGCCCTGAATTAATATATTTTCATATATGTTTAACCGAGGGGGAAGGGGTTATAAGCGATAATAGAATTGGCGATCGACAGACGCGAACCATCGACCTCTCAATTCCAGGACTGGCAGTGAAGCCCCAAACCACCCCGCCACCGCAAGAGATATAAGTATATGCCGCCTCCCACCTAAAATACCTGCCGCGCGCAGGAATTTTAGGTGGGAGGCGGCATATACTTATATCTCTTGCGGTGGCGGGGTTGCTTGGGTCTTAACTGCCAGTCCTGGAATTGAGAGGTCGATGGTTCGCGTCTGTCGATCGCCAATTCTATTATCGCTTCATAAATTCCCCCTCGGTTAAACATATATGAAAATATATTACCGTTGTTCAGAGTGTGACAAATCCAGGCAAGTAATGAAGTTACTAAATAATTATATCTGAATGACATCATTTTCATCTTACTGTTGTTTACTGATCATTTATCAGGATTTCTCACTATCCTATTCTAAAAATACCCACGAAATCTATATTAATCTTAGGTTAACTCTCAAAATAACAGAAAAAAGCGTTACAATAAATCATTCATGATGCAATATGATAAAGTAAATAAGGCATCACGGCTGCTTATGAGAAACACTAAATAGCTTCCAATATTTAACAAAACAAAAGCCAAACGACAGAATAAAATATGGAAAATACAGACGATCCAATAAAAATCAAAGCAGGTCATCTAAATGCAGGCAACATCGAGTAACAATTTTCCTTACTTAAATGTTCATCTACAAAATATATATTTCGGCAACATGGAACATACATGAAAGTATGCAAAACCAAATAAATCTAAAACACATTTACAAAGAACAGTTTGCAGACCATAATAAGAGAAAAACAGAATTTTCCTGTGATTAATATCTAAAAAAAAAAAATTCAAAAAACAACGCACATCTAAATCCTGTCTCCCAACCCTCTGCTCAGTGCCTGGAATCTCATGAATTATAAATATAGTTAAAGAGCCGAAGCACTGCACAGCACAAAACAGTGTAAACAAAGCCGGTACACTACTAAGAGCCAAAGCGCTTGGAAGTGCCAGTATTTTCCATAAACCACAGCGATACAAAATGCTAAAATTACCTCATTTCTTATCAGATTTGAATGGGAAAGACAGCAAGATTCCCTTGACATAACGCATAAAATGCCTCTAACCTGTCACGGTTGAAACGAAAGAATGAATTAGTCACCGTCTGGTAGTTAAAAATACGAATTAAAAACATTGGATGAATGATATGTGAATGCCACAGCGCAATAATTAGCAAAAGAATGCGTGATATGACGCAGAATGGCAGCAAGCGCTGTGAAATGAAGTCACAATGGGTTAGCATAATGTACGACTTCAGGATAATGCGCAAAATAATTCTTATTAACCAAAATAAATACCGAGTAAAAAACTGTTACAAATATGCTTAGTATCCATTCAATGATACCACTGGGGGATCGCACTCTATTGAGAAAAACTGCAAACTGAAGAATGAAAATAAACAATTAACTGACAAACTTGAAGTACTCAATATCCCATACGAGGTCGAGACAGGTTCGAGACTTGAATTGAAAGTGATTTCTTGGTCCCTTATGATAATAGTACTTTTCGGTACTCACCCACCAGCAGCTGCAGACCGGGAAAAAATACACCGTGAAATTCGACGCACATTCAAATTCAAATGAACATGATGTAGTAAATGATTCGTCATTAGAGACCAAAGAAATCTGAGCATTCATGTAAATGAAACACATTAATATTTCATCAGTCGACAAACACGGACGAAAAACTGCGTGTTTAAATATTTTTTTTCAAAATACATAAACACAATAAACGCGGAAGTAAATAAATACCTACAATTGATATATATATATATATATAAATATATATATATAGTAATATATATTTTATATATATATATATATATATATTATAAATATAACCTTTCTCAAAGTGCCTTTGTGAAACTGGTTGTGGCCAGTAAATGTGAGGCATTAACGAACTGTGCGTTCGTATGTGCGTGTGCGCCTCTTCTGTTAATAATGTTGGATACCCAAGTCTATGGAGGATTTTGATAGAGGCGTCTTTGGAAGAAAGGCAAGATGCCGTGGCGCTCACCGGGAGTTTTTTATTAAGTGTGCTTTAAGTGTTCCGGCTGCTTGGGTGAGTGTTGAAGTATTTTAGCCGAAGACTGGCTTGTTACCTATTTGACATTTTGTGGTAATATCCAATCTTTAGTCTCTGATTGTTAAACTTGTGCGTGTACTTATGGGATGTGTTCTGTGTCTTTGAAACAGACGGTTCTGGCAATGGGGGGGACAGGGAGTCCCAGATGGATAGAGACGATTGGTGTGACTATAACTGTTCAGACATTTTACTGTTGGTTTTTTTTTTTAAGTTAGTCTGTAAGACTTGATTAATTATTTATTCATTGTTAATAAATGTTTATTTTATGATGCAACTCTCTCATTTTCATTACCTTTTAGAATGGAGAGAAAGAGGTGGAGAGAGAGAGAGGTGTCGGTGTTAGAGAGAGAGAGAGAGAGAGAGATTGCTTAGGGAGAGAGAGAGGAGTTGCCGAGAGAGAGAGAGAGAGAGAGAGAGAAAGAGAGAGAGAGAGAGAGGGGCTGTGTGTATTGGTTTGCCTTGCCGTTCGAGCTACACGTTTACCAGATAAATAATGGGAAATATCCCAGCTCAGGTTTTGGTGACAGCGGTGGTTTTGGTGGCTAGCGGTTAAAAAGTGGTATAAAAGAGTTTTTTTTTTATGCCTGGGAACGCCAATGAAGAGATAGGTGACCAGTTAGAAAATAAAGGGGTTATGGGTTATGGCTTAGCGATAGTTTTTGAACGACAAAGCCTTTGTGGGATTGTGGAAAATTGTTAAATTTTTGGTTTTCAGTTACTAGTGAGAAAAAACGAGAAATATCTATCTGTTAACTGTGCAAAAGGGAGTGGGAAGGATTTTTATAGAGTCATCAAATTTGCCCGTACCGAGATTCTCCAGGGCGTGAGAGTAACTCAGTCTGGTTTGTGAGTGAGTGTTGCCAGGTGCCATCTCGCCGATTGCGTTTGCATTGTGCCGACAAGATTTACGTATTCTACGCGGATCCCGGGGTGGTTTTCTCTTATTTTGGACATGTGAGTGTTGCTGTGTGTTTTTTTTGAATCCTGGGGGCTTTTTTTGAGACGGGTTCAAGAGATCAAAAATATTTTTGTCTTTGCCCATAGTAGCAGAAGTGACGTGTTTTCTTTATTTGCGCATGTTTATGATAGACGTATTCGTCTTTGTTTAACACATAAGAGTGTATAGAGATGTGTTTATGCATGTGAACTGTGCTTAGATAAGCATATTTGGCTTAGAAACAGAGCGGCCAGACAATTTTACGGGCTCAGCACATTTCTGCTAACCGCGTAGAGAGGCGCGTTGCAAGGGGAGTATGGCCTGCCTCGAGGGAGGGTACTGCGAGGGTATTAGTGCATACCTCGAGAGGGGATTGCAAGATGGGTACTATTGCTGGGACTACTGGTATGCCTCGGGGGAGTGTTCTGCCGCTTGACTGAGGGGTTGTTCTAACGGGGGGAGAAACTTTTTTTTTTCTCAGTGGGGGTGAACTCCTTTTTTTTTTTTTTTTCTTTGTATCGGGGTGTTGGGGGATGAGTTTGCCCTTGAAAGTGATCTTTCAATGCCAGGACATCAGCTAATTGATTAGTTGATGAAGTGAAACGCCCGTGGAGTCTTTCTTTTAGAAAAGAGATTTTTTTTCTCTCTTGGATGATGAGAAAAGGAAATAAAAGAGAACTGAAATGCATTGTATGGGTGTATGTTTTCCTTATGCCTTGGAAGACACATATATATTGGGGAGACACAGATTATTATTATTATTTTTTTATTGTGTTGGAGAGATTTCTTTGAAAATGGTGCCGAATGGTGTTGATTGTGGGTGTGGCAATGGTGTATGCTGGAGAAATTGTATGTCATGAGGTTCAGCATTACTGTTGTATGCTATTTGAATTTACCCTTACTTGAGATCTTTGCAAGAGAATTTTTACTATGGAGAGTTATTATTATTATTAATAATTATTATACTTGAGATGTATCACGGGAGGGTTGCTTAAGTATAATTATCATTACGGGAGACTTGTTTTACGAGAGATTTGAGATATTTCATGGGAGATTATTCTATGATTATTACAGATAATTATTCATGGAGAATTATTAAAATGAGTTAATGGGAGAAGTCTTGTGTTAATTATTTGTTGAGTTTTTGTAACTTTGGAGAATATTTCAGTCATTCATGAGGGACATGTTTTGCTGAATCTTGATGAATCTGACTGAATCTTGGTGAATTGTGTTGAATCTTGCTGAATTTTTTGCTGAATTCCTTGGAGAATGGGCAAGCATTAACATTGGTGATATTTTCTTTTGCACTGATACTAGTGATTTTGATGATAGGAAATTTTGGTGATTTTGCTGATAATATTTCTGATACTGATTTTTTTTATACTAATACGTGGGTGTTTTAATGCTATCAAGGGAGGCGAAATCTTTTTTTTGAATTTGGGAGGAACTAACAACACATTATTTCAGTTTTTTTTTTCTTTTTTTATGAGTTCAGCAGATAATTGCTTGACATCTAGTGAGTTACGGGAGATAGTTGATAATGCCGTTGATTTTTCTTTCCTCCTTTTTTTTGAAGTTAGCCATAGCTGACACAAGTTTTTTTCATCAAGGGTGAATTGAATTTGTTTTTTCTCTCCAGTTGGTGTGAATATTTTTTAATGTCTCAGTTCGTGACTTAGAGTCATTGTTCGGGAACGTGTTTGTGCTTCAGCTATTTGATGCTCTAGAGAAATTTACAGGAGAATTTCTTGCACTGTTGTGAATGCATACGTAATGGCACTACATTTTTTCTCTGGATATTTGTGTTCCAGAAATTGTGAGTTTTCTTGCACAATACCTTTGTTGTATTTGTGACAACTTTGTGAGAGATAGGAAACTTGGTTAAGTTTTCTAATGACTTATGTCGTAGTGCATATGGAGAAGTCTTGGCTAAGACACTGTGAGTTTGGAGTTCTGTTATAATGACTTGTGGCACATGGGTGATTTTTTCTAGAATTTTCTAGACAGTTTTTGTTTGCCGAGTTTTTGCCCTTTTTTAGCAATTATGCTAAATGGAGAGAGCTTTATAGTTTTTTACTATAACATTGAGTTATTCTCTGGAGAATTGAGATATATTATTTGGAGTTATAAATGGAGGTATATATTATTTTGGAGTTATAATTTGAGATATAATATATTGGAGGTATATTTTTGGCCATTTTGATATTTGCCAATGGTGATGAGAGCTATGTTTAGTTCAATTGTTTTGCAGCCATCTTTGTTGCAAATGGAAACACATATTTGGAGATTATGGGGCAATGTTTGTGAGTGTGTGAGTTAGATGCCTTGAGTGCACATTTTTTTGGAGATATATTTTTTTGGAGCCTTGTTTTATTCCACATGGAGTTATTGGGGAAATAGAGGTAAATATTTTTTATTTGCCGAAATAGAGGTGATTATTTTTTATTCCTGGAGTGGTGGTTTTTTTATTAACATATGGCTATCGGAGAAATAAGAGGGAATAATATGTGGGTCTGGTTTTTAACCAAATGGAGGAAATATTTTTTAATAACCGGAGTGGTGTTATTATTAATATGGTGTCACATATTTATGGAGATGGAATTAATCTTTGGCGGGTGACCCTTTTTTTTTGTGGTTATGGAGTTTTTACGAGCCAAGAGAAGATTTCTGTGGTTCTTTCTCTTTGGTTTTGTGACTATTTAGAGGTGAGTGACATTACTGCATTGTAGTCCTATGGAGATGTGTGCATTTTTTATGTTCACAAATGTGTTATTTTTGGAGTCATATAATTGGGCTGTGTCATGTTGAGAGAATAAGTCTTTGAGACAAATTTTTGAACACATTAGTCATATCCTGGAGTTAATTTTGTGAAATGTGTCTGTGAGACCTTTTTCTGTAGAGTCATGAGTTTTCCAAACTTGTGTGTCTGACTAGACATTTTTTATGCTGCTGTTAGAGCTCACGTCCGCAGGCGGATTTTTCTGCTGACAAGCGATGTGATGAGCCGTGTGCTGGCTCTTTTCCTCTGATGATGATTGATCAGAATTTTAGCAATATCTGGAAATGTTGACAATAGCATTTCACGAAAGCGCATGTGTAAGAGTTTGCTTTCTGGACATTTCTTGGGAAAACGCGGGGTGTTATGCATATTATACATGTACTATGTATTTTGTGATGGGGGAAATCTACTTGTGATTATCCTTTTTTTTTATTATTTTTCTTCCTTTTCCTATGAGAGATGTAATTGGGGAATTGAGTTTTAAATAGCATTTCTTTTTGGACGAGAGATGTAATTCATCGGGAGATGTAATTTTTCGGGAGTTGTTATTTGCATGAATGGGAGTTTGACATTACGTTTCATTGTAATTAGTTGTATGAGCAGTAAAGGGGTTTTTGCTGTTAAACATTGGAAATTTTTACTGATTTTGTGGGTTGTTTAGATATCAGAGCTTGAGAGAACATTTGTTGGGTCTGGGTGTGTTACGAGATTGTTTTTTTTTTTCTTGGGCTCATTAAGATTTTTTCCTTTTTTTTTTCTTATGAGAACATTCGAGTTTGAAATATGAGTGCAGAAGTCTGTGGAGTTGCTGTGATTTCTGAGTTGTGTGTGTGCTGATGTGTGAGTTTGGAGAATTGAGTTGGAGAACTTGAACTTGATGTTTTTTTTTCTTTGAGAGTTGTGATAATGACTTATGATTTAGTAGTCATATTAGAGGGAGTTAATTGGGAGACGTTCAGTTAGTGTTTCTGACCCTTTTGAGATCATTGTTTGATAGAAGTAGTATGTCTGGGTTAATTTTCTTAGATTGACCAAAGACTCGACTGACATACTAACACACCAAAAAGTCATTTCCCAACGCCAGCAAGACGTCCACCAGCCGTGCAGGGAGTGTTGCTGTCGTTTTGTCCGTGGTGATTACAAGAGTTTCCACGATGGTGATCAAGAGAATTCTACAGCGTGTCTTTTGGGGATCTACAGAAGTCGTGAGAAGTCTTCTACAATGAGGGAGGCGTTCCGTCTTCCTACAGCTTCCTACAGTCTGCTACAGGAGCAGCCACTTGCAGACAAAGAGGGATATTCAAGAATCCGAAGAGAGAAAATTCTAGTGTTATTTGGAGATAATAGCGTAACAGACTTTATTTTATAATGCCAGAGACGTGCAGTTATTACTTATATTTTATTTTAAGCCGGCCAATGTGTTTTATATTATATAAGCTATTTTGCTAGGCGGGGGCTAGCATTGAGTGGCCGAGCCATATTACGCCTAAGGTTTTTTATTAATAATATATTGCCTATGGAATGTGAAGAACAGAGCAGAGGCAACGACCCGAGAAATCTGACAATGAGTTTCTATGGGTGGGGTGAGATAAAACTGCTTAGTTAGACAAGTCAATGTATGATAGTTTATTAACTCTTCTCAAAGTGCCTTTGTGAAACTGGTTGCGGCCAGTAATCGTGAGGCGTTAACGAACTGTGCGTTTGTATGTGCGTGTGCGCCTCTTCTGTTAATAATGTTGGATATCCAAGTCTATGGGGGATTTTGATAGAGGCATCTTTGGAAGAAAGGCAAGATGCCGTGGCGCTCACCGGGAGTTTTTTATTAAGTGTGCTTTAAGTGTTCCGACTGCTTGGGTGAGTGTTGAAGTATTTTAGCCGAAGACTGGCTTGTTACCTATTTGACATTTTGTGGTAATATCCAATCTTTAGTCTCTGATTGTTAAACTTGTGTGTGTACTTATGGGATGTGTTCTGTGTCTTTGAAACAGACGGTTCTGGCAATGGGGGGGGACAGGGAGTCCCAGATGGATAGAGATGATTGGTGTGACTATAACTGTTCAGACATTTTACTGTTGGGTTTTTTTTTTTATGTTAGTCTGTAAGACTTGATTAATTATTTATTCATTGTTAATGTTTATTTTATGATGCAACTCTCTCATTTTCATTATCTGTTAGAATGGAGAGAAAGAGGTGGAGAGAGAGAGAGGTGTCGGTGCTAGAGAGAGAGAGAGAGAGAGAGAGAGAGAGAGGGGCTGTGTGTATTGGTTTGCCTTGACATTCGAGCTACACGTTTACCAGATAAATAATGGGAAATATCCCATTACATATATATATAATATATATATATATATATATATATATATATAATGAATAACTTGATCACGAAGTATATAAAACATGATGCTATGTATAAATAAAGGTTTTTTGCCACGAAGGAAAAAATGAAAAAGCGAGATAGCCAAGTACTTTCGGTCCTGTTCGGACCCTTTACTGAGGCAAACTGATTTTACAAAGAACAACATAGTTAAAAGAAAGCTTAATATACAAACTGACACTACAAGATTAGCAAGCAATAAGGGCGATTTTCACTCTACAGAAAGGAGGAGCCGCCTGAGGGTAGCCCCACCTTGAAGGATACACGCAGTAAACAAGTGATTCTTCCAGAAAACAGTACATTTTGAAAAAACACGGGAGCATATACAATTTAATATCATAAATTTTTACACAAATTTTCCCCCCCAAAATTATTATTAATGAAAAGACGAAAGAAAATATAAATATATATATATCGAGCAAGAGTAAGAGGGAGAGAAAATATCGAACCAGAGAGAGAGAGAGAGAGAGAGAGAGAAATAATATCTATATACATGTGGGACTAATTTATTAGTTGTTCATTTATTTTAAGGTCCTTCATAAACATCTTACAAATATATGGGTCCAAATGGTACACTCCCAGACTAAGATTTAGGTTGTTTTTATTAGTGATTTGTATAATTGCCGATTCCAGTAAATTTCTTGAAACATAATCATTAGATCTAGCAATTACCGAGGTATCACCCCGATTAATACAATGAGATTTTTCACTCAGATGGATAAACAGTGCATTTGAAGTCTGGGCTGTTCTAACTGAATACATATGCTGCTTTATACGTACACATAAATTTTTACTTGACTGACCAACGTAAAACGATGGGCAATCCTTACAAGGAATTTTGTAAATGATGTTGTTATTTGTTACGGGACTATTCTTAATTAGCATATCTTTAATGGTATTGTTATAACAGAACACTACATTAACAGTAAACGATTTAAATATTGATTTTATGGTTTCAAATCCACGAAAATAAGGTAAGCTAAGTACATTTTTAGGCATTTCTTTTTCATTAATAGCAACACTAATAAAACTTTTTTGTGAGCTTTTGATAACATAAATCAATTTAAATGAGGTGGGTAGCAGAGATCGTTTCCTATCTTTTTTATGTATTCTATTTCTTGGTCCAGATATTGTGGACTCGTGATACGCAAAGCGCGTAGGAACATAGAAGAAAAAATTGAAATTTTAATATAAGATGGTGGCCAGAATAAAAATGTACAACGGTTAAATTATTTGTGGGTTTTCTATAAATACTGAATTTGCATTGGAAAGATTCTCTATGTATTAATACATCTAGGAAAGGGATGACATTGTTATTTTCAATTTCAACAGTGATTTTATGGATGGCACTAAATTATTCAATTTAGACAGTAAATCATTTACATCGATACCACCAGGTAAGACTACTAAGATATCATCGACATATCGGTACCATTTTAGGGGGATAAGTGAGATATTCGGGAGGTGTTGCCTCTCAAAAAATTCCATATATAAGTTTGAAAGGAGAGGTGATAAAGGGTTACCCATGGCCATACCAAATATTTGTTGGTAATATTCTCCATTAAAAATAAATCTGCAATCACAATTACATAACCTAATTAAGGAAATTATGTGACTAACGGACATAGGCAATTCATGCAGTACAAGTTCATTACTTAGTAAATATTATAGCACAGAGTCAATAGGGACTTCTCTAAACAAAGAACATACATCAAAACTGACAAAAATATCGCTAGGGTTTAGTACAATGTTATTTAATTTTTCCACAAGATCAAGAGAATTCCGGATGTGTGAATTAGATACAGTTCCTAGTAGCGGGGATAACAGTTTAGTAAGATATTTAGATAGTTTATAAGCAATTGATCCTACAGTACTAATTATTGGGCGCATAGGTTTGTTTTCCTTATGAGTTTTGACTAGGCCATATAAATAAGGTAATGAGGGACACTTTACAGTTAACTTACACAAAAGTTCTTTTTTATCTTTAAGAATTTGTTTAATATTGATATTAAAGTTTTTTATTACTTGGTCCAACGGAATTTTTTGCGAGTTTTTTGTAAGTTATTTCATCCTCTAGTAAAGTATGCATGCGTGATATGTAGTCAGTTTTGTCAAGAACCACTAAACTATTGGATTTATCAGCCTTGGTAATGTGTAAGCTATTATCATTCTTTCGTCTTTTCATTAATAATAATTTTTGTTGGGAAAATTTGTGTAAAAATTCATGATATTAAATTGTATATGCTCCTGTGTTTTTTTCAAAATGTACTGTTTTCTGGAAAAATCACTTGTTTACTGCGGGTATCCTTCAAGGTGTGGCTAGCCTCTGGCGGCTCCTCCCTTCTGTAGAGTGAAAATCGCCCTTATGGCTAATCTGGTAGTGTCAGTTTATATATTAAGCCTTCTTTTGACTATGTTGTTCTTTGTAAAATCAGTTTGCCTCAGTAAAGGGTCCGAACATGACCGAAAGTACTTGGCTATCTCGCTTTTTCATTTTTTTCCTTCGTGGCAAAAAAAACCTTTATATATATATATATATATATATATATATATATATATATATATATATATATATATATACAAACTATATAAATAAATGAATTCTAATCAGTGTATCTGTAAGCAAAAAAATTTTTACTCCTGATATTATTTTTTAATCTTCGATACAGGGAGGCTCGTAAATTTTCATTGTAAAACCTAATATTTCAATCATACGCAGAGATATATTTTGTAATAAAACGTGAATTGCAGTTCGATTAGCACGAATATAAACCGACGACAGTCACATTACTCACAGTATAATTAATTTATTATATTTTTTATTTTTATTCATTTCTTAGTCGCCTTGACCTAAATCACAACGTATTAGACCTGACTCTGCCCATTATCCTCACTTAAGCGTTGTGTTCTAAAGTGCCCTGATTAGGGCAGTCTCATCGCATTGATTGTTATTGGCCCATTGCGATGATTGTAATGGCTACTTCCCCGCTAAGTGTGGCTGTTATGTTACGTCGATTGTATTGCCCCATATCACATTGACTGTTGAGACAACTTACAATTATTGCCAACTGTTTTGTTTGGTATAAGAGATTTTGCGCATCAAATCACATGAAGTAAATGGACTAAATATTAGACTTTTGTGTATTTCATAGTTTTATTATTATTATTAGCGTTTGTGGAAAAGGATATTGTCTTGTTAACTGCTGCGGAAAATTTTCATGTGGAGAATCGGTTAAAAACGGCTCGTATTCGTAAGCATCATGTGCCCTGGCATAACTGTTATTATGCCTTATTGCTTCATTACAGCCCTGAAGGAGGTCGCGTGTAAGAATTGGGTCCCTCGCCAAATTGCTTTATGGCTGCGCCTGGCTCAGATAATTTTGGCCTTTTGTATTGCAGTTGAATTCATGTTGAGGTACAATTTCATTTGTTGAACAGTTTTTCCTTATGAACTATTTCTTGTGTGTGGTTTATTAGAATATTGCTTTTAGTTTATTTCACGTATCACTCACACATTAAATTACACGCTCACATAATGTGGAATCCTCAAAATGTTTTATATATATATTTTATATATATATATATATATATATATATATATATATATATATATATATATATATATATATATATACAATATATATATACATGTTTGTGTGTATACATACATACATGTATACATATATATATATATATATATATATATATATATCATTATATATATATATATATATATATATATATATATATCCTAAATTTTCGAATTTCTCGATTTCTTTGTTCTTTTGCATGTGTTTATAATCACAACTCTTAAATTACTTACTTACTTACTTTATCTTCCCGCCACTGGCCAGTGGCATAAGGCTGATACAGTTCCTCTCCATCTGTCTCTATCCCGAGCCATTTTCCTTGCTTCCTCTAAGTTTTGGATTTCATCCTCAAGATCCCTGACAATTATGTCTATCCACCTCGTTCTTGGTCTACCCAGCGGTCTTCTTCCTATTTGTACCGCTCTCAGTGCTCTCCTGGGGTCTCTATTCCTATCCATCCTCTCAACATGTCCAAACCATTTCAGCCTTCCCCTCTTCAGCCTGATACTGACTGGCCTTTGCCTCAATATCATCTTAATGTCTTCATTCCTAACAAGCAGCTTCATCTCAAAAGCATCCAACCTTTTCTCCTCTGTTCTGGTCAGTGCCCAGATGAACGAACCATACATCAGGACTGGTAATAGTACTGCATTAAATATTCTCATCTTAGTTTTCAAGCTGATTTCATGCCTTGACCACACGTTTTTTCTCAGAACCTCCTGCTCCTAGTTTTCTTCTTTGTATATCTTCAATTTGCTTCCCGTCTGCTGCTACCACACTTCCCAAGTATACAAACTCTTATATACAGATGCGAAACAATTGAATATCCTCTATGTTGAGAACCGAGACATAACTCTATTTCTGCTCATCTATACATTTTTAATACATTTTACTGGAGCTGGAATACACCTGTCTTCAGCATCTTCAGTGTTTGAGCATTTTATCTTTTTACACTCAAATTTGCATATAGATTCTACTGGTCAGTTCCACCAAATGTATATGGGATCTGTCCCAGATAGTGACACCCAATAACCGGGTATGTACCCACCTTTGAGGAGCGTTTAGTACAAAAGACTGTAAATATCGTTTAGAATATAGCCCCCAAGAAATATTAGTCCTAGATGACTCAGAAACTTTTGGTGGGGTCACTATCTAGGAAACTCCTGTATATACATTGTCATATGCCAGAATGAACGTAGTATATCTCTCTTGGTAGCAGAGTAAACAAAGTGGTAGTCTTAATGCAGTATGTGGGTTCGAATCCCGCTTCTGAGGGGAAGGGAATCTAGATTAGTTTACCGTCTGAATTCCAGTATTCGGAAGTTACCTATATCCTAAAAGTGAGGTGAAATCGCGTGGTTAAGAGGTCACTATGCATATTAATTATAAATATGTATATATGTATTGTCTGTAGTTTCTATATATTTGGTACCCCGTTAACTTCAACAAGAAAGACCTGTGCAGAGGGGTGGTGAATCCAATCAGCAGAAATTTAATAGAGTTTTGATTGAAAGGCGAACCATTTATGACCCATTGTAAATAACCTTTCATCGTGTTATATATTATTTGATAGATTTTCCATACAGTGCTCATCGGTGGTCTGTGGTTATTTAAAGCTTCAGGAAATGAAGTTCATTGTGCGTTGCCAAATTTGTTTATTGTTAAGGAAAGTCAGTTTTCATTTGGTTAATTTGTTCAGTTTCTGTTCTTATATAAAGGTAGCATTAATAATAACAGATGCGTTGTATTGCATAATTTAATGTAACGGCGTCAGTGAAAATGGAGACTGATTTTATTGGAGATATTTTTTAATTTTTCCCTGTTTTTTGTTTTTACATTTTCCGGAAATTTATTCATATACGAGCTTCTTGTCCTTGCTGTCTTCCATACCATCCCGATCCCCTACCTACACCGTCCCTCCTCGGGCAGACAAACCAGTTTGCATGGGGTGGGTTTCTGAGTCGTGTCTCCACTACAGTATCACCCGGGTGAGGACAAACAAGATCAGATCCACTCGGATTTTACTATTATTAGAGACAGATAATCTGAGGCTGCTTAGGTTATTTAGGTAGTTTATAAGAGATAGGGAGCATGAAAAGATACAAAAGATAGGGACCATTGAAAAGGCAGATTTTCATGTTGCTTAAACAAAAGATCTTTACAAGAACAATACACAGAGGAGTGACATGTGCTGTAATTCCAAGATGGACGGGGGTCCCTTAGGGAGGTAATGCCGTCAGTGCACCTCACGGAGAACACTGCAGGCTTTCTTAAGGTTTTGCAGCGTCCCTTCGGCCCCTAACTGCAACCCCTTTGACTCCTTTGACTGTACCTCCGTTCATTTTCCCTTTCTTCCACCTCACTTTCCACCCTCACTTAATAATTGTTTCATAGTGCTACTGCGATGTCTTCAAACCTTTTTACTCTCGGGTTCCCTCTAAGCGCTGAATAACCTCTTAGGTCCCTCTGCTTGGCCTTTGGCCTAAACTTTACACTCCATTCCATTCCTATGACCGGAGCAATTTCCCGAAACCTGAGAAGAATAGTCTCGACAAATCTTGCATAAATATAAAGGATTGGCTCAAATAACAAGTATTCACATAGTATACATAAGGGATGCTGGTAAGAGATCCCAATAATGGATGTAGGGAAGAGATCCGAAGACATGATAATGTTTACGTCTGAGTTCGATATATTGACAGATGTGAAGGGTTGAATTTCGAGTAGTGAGGATTATTTTGTTGATAAATAAATAGCACATTGCAAATTAAACAGCTGAACTCTGTATCATGTGTTCTTTCAAGCTAAATATTTTTTCCAAACCATCAATATATATATAGCCTTCGATTAGGTAAAAGCTGCGATGTTATGGAAAATTTGCCATGGAAAGAAGTGAATATACATTTTCATAATTATTTAGGAGATCTGAGTGTGTGTATGTGTGTGTGTGTGTGTGTTCAGAGAGAGAGCGCTAGATGGAATTGTAGTAGCGTAAAGATCCGATATTTTGTTAGACTAACAGTAGCCTAAAATTACTCTCGTAATACTATTTGCCAGAAACCTCCATGTTCTCCGCCCAAGTTATGAATATCCTATAAATTTTCAGAGGAAACAGGCGAAAAAACCTTCTAAGATATTTCTTAGAACATACAATTAGTATTCCCTTTAGAAATGGAGGCTGCGTTGTAGTCCATTACTATATAATTGATGCAGAATCCCCTTCGGAGCATCGAGCAGACGAACCGCAAGATTAAATATCTTCTCCTTTCCCCTCATTTCTTGCCAGCATCTCTTACCAGTCTCCTTTACCAACATCCCTTGCCAGCATCCCTAACCCGTATCTCTCACCAGCCTCTTTTACCAGCTTCCCTAACCAGCATCTTTTACCAGCATCTCTTACCAGCACCCGGTACCAGGATCTCTTACCAGCATCCCATGCCAGCATCTTTTTACCAGCATCCCTTATTAGCATCCCATACCAACATCCTTTACCAGCATCCCTAACCAGCATCTCTTACCAGCATCCATTACCAGCTTCCCTTACCAGCATCCTGTACCAGCATCCCTTATAGGAATCTCTTACCAGCATATCTTACCAGCATCCCTTATCAGCATCTTTTTACCCGCATCCCTTACCAGCATCTCCTACCAGCAACCCTCACCAGCATCCTTACCAACAAACCTAGCGAACCACATACACAAACAAGCAAGAACCCTCCTTCGAGATCTCTCTATTCTTCGGTCAACTTGATTTATAAGGTCTTGAGGAGACCCCATATTGCATCTCACCTCATCCCGAGAGAAAAGACCTTCGCTGGGGAGTCTTGATCTCGGTTGCGTCTGTGCTTGCGTTTTGCGTTTGGAGGCTTCCGGGAGATGAAAGAACAACAAAAGGCGCCCGCCTTAATACTGCCTCTTAAATAGAGCCGGATGAGCCACAACTGAGCAATACTCGCGAATTCCAGCGCCTCGCTCCAGCTGTCTGTAATCCAGGTGAATTCTTCCAGGTATCCCGCGCGCTGTATGAATAGAATTGATTGTAAGTCACGTGACGTCACAGCCACCAAGGTTACTGACGGCGACGGATATAGTAAAGGTAATGGAAACACTGTTATGCATTTTTCATCTGTCTTTTTTTTCTAATTGCTTTTGATATTAGTTTTATTCATATTGTATAAATACCTATTTCATGATTTA
>NC_061103.1:28274145-28296645 GCF_015104395.2 Macrobrachium nipponense | reverse complement strand
TGCAGCGTCCCTTCGGCCCCTAGCTGCAATCCCGTTCACTCCTTTTACTGTACCTCCGTTCATTTTCTCTTTCATCTTACATTTGACCCTCCTAACAATGGCTTCATAATGCAACCCCCGATGTTTTCCACCTGTTACACTTTTCAAACTTTCATTTTCAGCGTTGAATGACCTCATACGTCCCAGCGCTTAGCCTATGGGCTAAATTCTACATTCTTTTTTTATTCTGATGTAGCTACCCGTACTTTTGCTACTGTTTGATATCCAGTTTCGTACCCTTTTTATAAGTCAGTTAGGTACGGCACTTACTGATCTCCTTGGAATATTAATGCCGCCCTTTCGTGTTGGGTTCAAGTAAAGTCTAAATGCCACAAGCTTCCACGTCAGTGCTGTCATGCGAACCCAATAAACGCGATGCAGAATTAACGTCAATCTGTAATTCGGTTACAACAGAGAAACGCCATTTGAAAATATCCGTTTAATACGCAGAGTGATATTACGTTTTCATCGCCCACATCAGTCGAGCTCGAAAGAGCGTCGGTCAACACAGTATCACTTCCTTTGTTTCATGAGTTCAAAGGCGCATGCGCCGTCCTATTGTCGCCGACGTGAACGACGCAGCTAAGATGATTTTTGATAAATGCTTTTGGATTTTGATTGGTAGACGTAAATTACGCCCTGTTTAAAATGTATACAGTACATACTTAATATGCAAATTAGGAAATAACGTTGAGAACTGTAATTGTTCTGGTATAGAATTATACAGGAATTAATGCTTGAATCGGAACCGATGAGGCTGCTGGTTTGGTTATTATTAACTATTTTTACTTGAGAGTTCATTGGAGAAAACAAAGAAATATACTTGCCAATATATGTGTGTGTGTGTTTGCGTGTGTATACAAATACATACTTGAATTATATAGTGTCTGTTAGGTTAACAAACGCGTCTCATTCTTGTCTTTAATGTTGGGGTGAATGACCGAGTCGGTAAGTTCTTGGGGTACCTACCCAGTGGTTGTAGAATCTGTACCGAGTTGCGTTTGAAAGCTAATAAGCTCCATTTCCTAGGTGATAAAAAAGCTGAATTCTATAGAAATTGTCATGTTAAGATTCGGTGAAATTAAAATGGTCATATCAGCTACACGACATTTTAGTTTGGCTGAAGTCATTTTAATAACTCCCTTGACTTCAGCTTCCCTTTTTTATGAAGGAGCGACACAATGATGAAATCATATATGTACAATTTTATGTTTATATTTTGCTTAATAGGAGTAATAGTCATAACGATATTACTACTACTACTACTACTACTACTACTACTACTACTAATAGTAATGATAATAATACTAATAATAATAGCAATAATGAGAAGTATATAGCAGTACGTTAAAAATTTGGATGTTTAGGATTTATGTATCGGTAAGCATAGCACTGAACCCTTAAGCTTTTCGGAAAGCCCTTATGGCCTTCTTCATAGAGAATACTTTAAATATGGAGTAATGTATAATGTATTTTTATTTGTTTTTGAAAGTGATTATTTATGGTCATCATGTGTTGAGTAATAATAATAATAATAATAAATAATAATAATAATAATAATAATAATAATAATATACTTTATTAAAAGTAATGGCTACTTCAACAGCGTTACACTTGTAGAGATTCTTCTCTATTTTGCGAATAGCGGCTTTTTCAGTGCTACTTAAACAGGCTAGTAGAGCGCCTATATAGGTCATGGTAAAATAACAGGGTCAAAAAATAGGTGTATTATGACCCTGTTATTTTACCATGACCTCTATAGGCGCTCTACTAGCCTGTTTAAGTAGCACTGAAAAAGCCGCTATTCGCAAAATAGAGAAGAATCTCTACAAGTGTAACGCTGCTGAAGTAGCCATACTTTTAATAAAGTATGCTTGAGAGAGGGTCTGCTTCCTAAGTACAATAATAATAATAATAATAATTAATTAATAATAAATAATAATAATAATAATAATAATAATAATCACAACAAATTCATAGGCAGCTTCCTTGTTTGACTATTGTTTTACTGTAATGGTTTATCTCGATAAGAAATACATTTTACAGCGAAAATGTTAACCTTCGGAAATCCAAATCACGACCAGGTCCATTGAACTCTTAATTATTCCAGTGATTAATATGTTTACCAACCATGAGTGGAGGATGTCGGAGAGAGGCCACGTGTACCTCGTCCCACCAATCAGTCAGACAATTTATTTCGTACTTTGTTTTTGTTTTCCTTTATTGGATTAGCTTCTAAGCGCCCTTGTAACCACCATCCTATCTAATAACGAGATTATTTCATAGAAGTCACTGAAATATATTGCAGCAACAATAAACAAGTAAAGAAAAAAGTCTTCGTACAATATTCTGCAAATTGTGAAAAAAGAAATGATTAATCCAGAGTCTATGATAGGTCCTATAAACTAACTTCACTCTAAAGTCTATAATCCAATTATATGGAACTGCAGGTCCGCGATAAAGGCTTTTAATTGTTTATTTTCGGGCAAAATATGTAAGCCTCGTAATCATTTTGCTAATGAATGCAACGTCACATCAAGGATGGGGTCTTCGCGTTGTATTTTATTTCGAAATTAATTTGCATAACTCTAGTCATTTCTGCACTGTAATCCTTTGCATATATCATATATTTTGTTTGTACATTTTAATCCTCTTTTCCCATGGTTTACTGGTCTAGCCAGCATTGAATTATATTGGGTTTGAAATATATCGTATGGTATTGTCTGGGGAGGTTTTGTAAGTAAATAGTTATTATTTTCAGTAATTCTGACTTTTGTTTCTTTCTGACTAATACCCAAGACAGTAGTTGAATTCACTTCATTTATTTCAAGCATAATTATTCACAACAAAGGATAAACTGTATAGCTGAATTGTCTTTCTTTGCAACATACTAATATTTCTATTCTGTGCTTTAGATCACTGTTATATTGCAGACGGAATACCGGTATAAAATCTTTGTTCAATACTACAGTCTTTTCTCACTGTCGTTTTGCATTTATACCGCTTCATTTTATCAGAATATATCCTTTCATTTCTCATTACTTTTTTTTATTTCTCTGTTATTCAAAGGGTTCTCTTGTTCGATTACTTCACAAATATTTCAATATCGTACCACTTTTTGTGTAAATATTTTTTCTACTTCATATATTTCATCAGATATTTTGGATACGTTGGTGTCCAACACAATCAAATAATAAATGTTTTAAAATGAAAAAAAAAAAAAAAAAAAAAAAAAACTATATTAAACACTTGTATAGTGATAAAGAAACAAAGTTTTTAGTGTCCATTCAGTGACTAGTTCATTTCCTGGAGATGGCCTAATTTTTGTTGTTTAGTTTGAATAAAAGAAACTATTTGTCTGTCTGAACTTTGTCTGTCCGCCCTCAGATCTTACAATCTACTGAGGCTAGAGGGCTGCAAAATGGTATGTTGATCATCCACCCTCCAATCATCAAACATACCAAATTGCAGCCCTCCAGCCTCAGTAGTTTTGATTTTATTTAAGGTTAAATTTAGCCATGATCGTGCGTCTGACACGCTACAGGTGCCAACAACATGGGCCACCACCGGGTCGTGGCTGAAAATTTCATGGACAGCAACAGAGAGTTTCGTGGGCCGTAGCTGAGAGTTTTATACATCATTATACGCTGTACAGAAAACTTCGGCGCATCTTTTACTTATTTGTTTGTATTTTTCTTCTTAATCTTCCCTGGGACCAACAAAGCTCTAAAGCTCTTCTCCCTCCTTAGGCGTTGACTGTCCCTCTTCTCGGGTTGGTAGAGATAATAGACTTGGGGAAACGCGGAAGTAGACAGGGTAAATAAACCAGCGTCCTTGGTCGGTGAGATGAAAGTTTTTCTTGTTTTTGTTCAGCAGACAGCCGGGGGCAATAAAACAGACGCACGACGTTTTACTCTCTCTCTCTCTCTCTCTCTCTCTCTCTCTCTGTAGCCTAAAGCGTGGTAATGCGCAAGGATGCTGTCTTTGATGTTTAATGTCAATTTTTTGCATTATTCCTTGGATTTGAGAAAGTTGTTCAATTTAGTATCTTTTAACCTTTAATATTTAAAGTTCTGTGAATGAGTTTCGTTTTGGAATGATAAGATATTATGGAATTGTACAACAATTCAGCCAATGCATTAGCTTTAGCACTGTTCTTATTATTTATCAAAGTTGTCTTGAGCACACCGTGATAGGGCGTTAGTGAAAGTGTCGATTTCCGTAAGTAGATTAAATATCTCGAAGTCAGCTGTGATTTCATGATATCGGCATTTTCTCATACAATACAGCAGCTGTATAATGCAACATTGGAGTGGAAGATATATGTATACTTTTTCTACTCTAAACCTCTTGTTTATAAACATAAAGACCTATGATTATTGTCAAACTTTACATACTGAACTACATAATCAGTTACAGCCATTATTCCTCACTTAGGCAGGTCTTTTTCATCGTTAACAAATTAATAATTACCATATTGTCACAGTGATGTACAATGCAGTTATAGTTGAGTTCTAAGGTGTAGAGCTTAGAAACTATTTTTTTCTTCTATAGAAATATTCTTCCTTCTTCTAGCATCAAAAATAAATTTATTTTAATCGTAGCTTAGAAATAATTATATTTTGAGACTGTCAGTGTAATACTTAAATCGTTAATGATTAAAGACACGGTTTTTGTAACATTAATAAACTGAATGAAGTATTTAGGTGTATGAATGTTGCAAACTGTATTGCTTGAGACAGTTTGCAACATTCATACACCTAAATACTTCATTCAGTTTATTAATGTTACAAAAACCGTGTCTTTAATCATTAATGATTTAAGCATTACACTGACAGTCTCAAAATATAATTATTTCTAAGCTACGATTTAAATAAATTCATGTTTGATGCTAGAAGAAGGAAGAACATTTCTATAAAAGAAAAAAAAATAGCTTCTAACCTCTACACCTTAGAACTCAACGATAACTGCATTGTACATTTCTGTGACAATATGGTAATTATTAATTTGTTAACGATGAAAAAGACCTGCCTAAGTGAGGAATAATGGCTGTAACTGATTATGTAGTTCAGTATGTAAAGTTTGACAATAATCATAGGTCTTTATGTTTATAAACAAGAGGTTTAGAGTAGAAAAAGTATACATATATATTCCACTCCAATGTTGCATTATACAGCTTGTATTGTATGAGAAAATTTCGATATCATGAAATCACAGCTGATTTCGAGATATTAAATCAACTAAAGAAAATCGACACTTTCACGGAGTACTCAAGACAACTTTGATAAATAATAATACAACCGATTCATAATTCAATATAGTTACAACATTCTCCTGGACGTCTTTTATGTTTAAGAGTAGTGGTCGCTCAAGGAGTTATCTTACTTACTTCTACCTAGGGCGACTTTTATATTATGTTGTTTCTAAATCAGTACGTTCTGTACCTTCTTTTTCTCTCTCTCCTCGGTCTTTCCAAGTCACCCTATTTGATCTCCTTCAGGTTCTGTTTTTCGTTTTGAAACGTCAGCCTTCAGTCCATCAAGTGTAGCCTCTCTTCTTTGAGTCCGGAGTGAAACCCTTTGGCACGCCAGTAGTTCCTTGCTCCCTCTGCAAGCCCCCTGTACCTCTGATGCAATTAATCTCCGCTCAGATGTGTTTTTAATCTTCTTACAGATGTTTGTTTCTGTTTTATAAGATTATTTACCATTTGTCAGCAGGTTTACTGTATCTGTATAACATTGCTGGTCCGTTGTAAGACTTCAGGTGTCTGAGGAAATTGTCGTTTTAGTTTTAACACATGGGTCTTTATAACTTTAGTTCGTTCGTTCAAAGAATGTATTATCTTGTCTGAGTTCTGATTGTTAGCATATCCTGCCTCTACGTAGTTTTTAGTTTTCTGTAAAAAAGAAAAATTCTATCAAGATGGCTATTTGTCTCCGTCTGCACTTTCTGTGTCCTCCCTCAGATCTTAAAACCTAACGAGGTTAGAGGGCTGTAAATTGGAATGCTGATCATCCATCCTCCAATCATCAAACATACCACATTGCAGCCCTCTAGCATCAGTAGCTTTGATTGTATTCAAGGTTACAGTTAGCCATGATCGCGCGTCTGACATAGTTATGGGTGCCCACAACACAGGCTACCTGTGGCTGAAAGTTTCTTATACGATTGTTGAGAGTTTCATGCATCATTATACGCTGTACAGAAAACTTGGGCTCATTTAGAATTTTTTTTTTTGTCGTGTTCCAAGCAATGGCTAATCAGCCAAATGAACCATTGACCTCCCATGACCCTTTTGTTTCAAAGTAAAGAATGAACTAATGTCATGATATTTGAATTCGTTATTCAGGACTGGCTAAAATACCTGTTTATTATTCCTCATATGCCATTGAGGCCTAAATGTCGTGACGCCAGTTTTAATAACAGTAAATCAATCAATCAATCAATCTGCTACTGAGAAGCAGTGCTGCCTTAGGTTTAGTGACTTTATCGGGCTCCTACAAGAACAACGTTCTGGGGAGTTTGTTGTATCCTCTTCGCTATTTTCATTTTAAACGGAGACGCTAAATTCTGTTTCAGTTTAGAGGAATAGAAATCTTACCGCATTCATTATGTACAGGGTGTCCATAAAGTCCCAGTACCATTACAAACAATAAATACATTTAATGGTACTGGGACTTTATGGACACACTCTATATATTTCAATTTGAAGCATAATATTTCTTTTTGAAACGGCCGTTTTCTGAAAAGAAATTAGGTCACATCAAGGAAAGTATTGGTTTTGTCACCAATGTAGACGACGGTTAATAATGCTTATTGACATAATTAATTCTTCAACATGTAACTTGAAACAAATTAAGGTCACATTAAGGGTATTATTAGTTTTGTTACCAATGCATACAAGGGTCAATCATGCTTATTTCCATAATTAATACTTCAGCGTTTCACTAGTTAAATTACTCTAGTTTCTTTATTAATCATATTACGTGACTAAGCAAAAAGAAAAAAAAAAAGTGAATATGCCTAACCACAAATACGCCTCAGGAAAAATCTCTTCAGTTGCACTGATCACGCAGCCAAAAGTATGTAAATTATAGATCATCGTAAACAAAGCTGGTCCATTGATGACGAGGCCATTCCTACAATATGGGGAACCTTAAATCATACGAGTGTCCTTATGGTGTGTGCTGTTTACTTTGTATTATCGGCTGTAGCTCATAAAGACGTTCTCAGGTAAGATGAGTTGTGGCGGGGTAAATGTTTAACTTGAGAGAGAGAGAGAGAGAGAGAGAGAGAGAGAGAGATGATAAGCACAGAAATCGGCCAGAGAGAGAGAGAGAGAGAGAGAGAGAGAGAGAGAGAGAGAGAGAGAGAGAGAGAGAGAGAGCTCAGGTGGTAAATTTAGAAATCAGCATGAGGGAGAAAGAGGTCCGTAGGAGGATATCACATTTCAAAACTAAAGTCAAAAGATAACTATTCACAAAATACTAGGGCTACTTGACACTTTTTTGGGTTTCATGTCATATTTAAATACATGAAAAACATCCCCACTGAGTCATACAGAATTCATATAACATATTCAAAACACTAAAATAATTATCATTATATTTTAGTCTGAAATCTACTCAGTTTCGTCCGCCACCATTAGGTCCATTATTCTAATCGACTCCTCCAGAAACGACCGTAAAAGGGACTTGTATATCTTCCTCCTCCAAAATGCAATGGATAAATCTCGCGGAAAAATCCCCCCAAAGAATGAAAGTCACAGAGAGGCCGAATAGCTCTCACGAAATCCACCCGATCCACTTACCCAGATTATTTTCCCCGTTCTACCGAAAACGACTAATTACCGAACAGGCAACTAAGACCCTCCCCACTTCTCCTCCTCCTCCTTCCCCCTCCTCCTCCTCCTCCTCCTCCTCCTCCTCCTCCTCCTCCAAGTAAACCAAACTTGCACGAATCCATCACTGCATGCTTGCTTACTCACATATATGCCTGACTTCTAAGGAGAGAGAAAATCATAACTGTTAAAGGGATTAAGAAACAAATATTTATGAAATAAAAAAATATAAAAAACAGAAGACTCGAAAGAATATGAGGACGTGATTACAGTACAAAGGAATTGAAATAACAAATGCTTACTCTGTCCTTGGAACCTCAGCTCTGTATCAGCTTTCCAAGAAACGATGTATGAAGCTGATAATGCTGATCTGTTGTTAATTTGGAATTCATATTACCACACTAATTTTTGTCAAAATATATTAAAATAAATAGTCATATTTCGTAAGCCAGCTTTACTGTGAAATTTCTTTCATATGAGGCTTAGTAGGAATTGGTAGGAATTCGCAATTAAGAAAAGTTCAGTTTGCCTATTCCATAGATGGAAATTTCTCGGAACAATTTAGTCAGAGCTGAGGTTCCTCGAATTTAATTTGCATTTGTCGTTTCAGTTTATTTGATAAGAATCCCGTCCTGGTATATTCTCGGGTCTTCTATTTTGAAGTGTTTTGTTCGTATTGTTTTTAATATTACATCCTTCTCGCTCTCTTGAACAGTTTTGATTAAGTCAAGAATTTTACTTCTGAGAAGTCAGGCATTTGAGTGAGGAGTCATGCAGTGATGGGGGTTTTAAGCGAGCTGGGTTTAGGTGGGGGGGGGGGGGGGTAGGAGGAGGAGGAGGAGAAGGAAGAGGAGGAAGATTAAAAGAAGAGGAAGAAGAGGAGGAGGACGGAGGGTGGTGGGGTGGGAGGGGGTACGGTACTAGTAGCCTTTAACTTTCGTCACACTCCAAAAATATCCGGCAATTATGGTCGTTTTCGGTCGAACGGAGGAAAATAATCTGGGTAAGTGTATCGGGCGGATTTCACGACAGTTATTCGCCCTCCCTGCGACTCTTTCATTCTTCTGGGTATTTTCCACGAGATTTAGCCGCTGCATTTTGAAGGACGATATATAAAGCTCTTTTAGGGTCGTATCTAGTGGAGTCGATTAGAATAATGAGCCTTATGGCGGCAGGACGAAACTGAGTCAAGAGATTTCGGATTCTATTGTAATAGAAATATGTATTCTTCAATTCCGTATGACTCAACGAGTACATTTTTCATGTATTGAAGTGTGACATGAAACTGCGTAAAGTGTCGAGTAGCCCTTGTAATTTGTGAATAGTTATCTTTTGACTTATTGGGAATCCATCCAGTCTAACAGATTCATTTCATTCTACAACCCCCAAAATCTCTTACGTTAAAAAAAAATACTAAGATATTTCAATGCTCTTGTAAACCAAGAGGATTTAAATATTTAGTACTGTTGTAAATATATATAGGCTACTTGTGGACAATTTTCTTTTCATTTATTGAATGTCTAGGGTATTCTGAGTAATCGTCATTACAGTTTACTTCAAGATATGTGCAGATGTTATTATAGGTTTGCCAAAATTCTCTCAGAGGCTATAATGCACAATGTTAGCAGGACTTTTTACTGAAAAAAGTATAACTCTCAACCTGCCAATATTGTCATCTGTGCATCTTCAACAGTAATTACAACATATTCTCTTTCCCTTAATTGAACCTTTTAGTTCGAATTCTTCAATTTAGTTGAGTCAATAACCATTCAGAATATTCATTACATCCACCCAAGAATGATGAGCTAAAAAGAAATTTATAAACAGTATCCACTATTCTAGTAAAAGTATTTTAATTATCAGTTTTTTATGTCAGTAATCGCATCCATAATAAAAGCTTAGCTCACATAAGTTCTTGAAAACGTTCATCATCTATTTAATTTAGAACAACTTTTCTTGACTTATTCTCTTGTATTTGCCCATGTTACTAAAGAGTAAGCTGCTATAAGTCTTCTGAGTTATTCTTACTAATTAAAATAGATAGAAATAACTTTTAATTAGTCCTTGGTATTTGTCAAACAGGCTATGAAACCACACACGTCATGGCTTCCTTTGTCAGAACTTTTAAGAGGATTAAAATGGACTTGCTGGGTTTTAGGCTTAAGTTTGGGTTATACGAAGCAGCTTATTTTTTGTATGTTTAGCTTTTGTGTTTCGACTTAACTGTTTAGTACATTAAAACACAATTTTATACGGTTTTCTCAGACAGAGTAATACGTTCGTAATTTATGAACTCGCTATATATAAAATAAATAAATATATATATATATATTATAATATATATATATATATATATATATATATATATATGTGTGTGTGTGTGTGTGTGTGTGTGTGTGTGTGTGTGTGTGTGTGTGTGTGTGTGTGTGTTTGTGTGTGTGTGTGTGTGTGTTGTTTAGTCAATATTTAAATCCAGACAATTTGTAAAGTGACTGATTTTTTTCAGGCAGTTTGTAAATTCCCTGGTTCACCCAGTCAGTTTATAAATCAGCTAAAAATCGCAGACAATTTACAAAGTGACTAAAATTTTGATAGATTTTCTTGGCATATTGACTGAAATGATCCTGCTACGGGTCACAAATCCCCAACCCCGCCCGGCCGAGGAACGAACCTAGGTCTTTTTGTGTGTGTGTGTGTGTGTGTGTGCGTGTGATTCAAAAAGTCTGATCATGAACGAACCCGCAACAGTGTGCGCGTATGTGCTAGCTAGCTGGAGCAGTTGTGTGTTGGTCTTTTCCCTGGCACTGTCCTTCTGTGAGGTTCACTTCGTTTATAGAAGATATGGCGTGTTCCCAAGAAACACATTTTTGTGATGTTAAAGAAAAACTCGGACTCAAAGTCATTAATACTGAGTAAACTTGAGTACTACAATCTATTAGAGGAACTCAGAGTAGCAGCATCTGCAAAAAATAGATCAAATCGGCAGTATTACATCCTTGGACGTTATGAAGTTCTTCAGTGTGGTGGTGTTGAAAAGTTTATTGAAAGAAAAACGGAAGGATGGAACTCAAGAACCCATTTATTTTGTGCAGAAGTAGTTTTGAAGACAATGATCACTGAAGGTAGAGATACTCTCTCACTCACTCACACAGACACACACACACACACACACACAAACACACACACGAAATTATAAAGGGTAACTGATAAATAATTCGGTTAAGTTCCAAACCACATGGCAAGTCTATCACCATTTATTACATGTTTTCTTTTGTTATTAATCAGAGGGCTCTGCCTATCCAGACAGTCCACCCTGTGGCCAGAATCCTCAAGGAAGACTTCATAAGCTCCAAGAAGACATGGCACTTCAATGGTCCAGAGCAGCAGCTGGTCAGTTAGCTCAAGCTGAGCGCAAAGTCAAACGTAGTCGTGTAGAACAGGTCCCAGGTATTGTCCCAGATAATCCAGGAGATAACGTGACAATTCCCATTCCGTTAGTTGATCGAGGAAAAGGTGATCCACGAAATGTTATCGGTGTTATCTTAGATCGTAACGAAAATGACATGTATCGAATAGGAGTGAGAGATGGAAGTGAGTGCAGACAAGGAGGTAGGACTACGTCAGGCAGTACAGCAATCATCTAGGTTTGGTGGTCAAGGTTATGCTAAGTGCAACTGTACTGCAGGCAAGAAACAGTGTCAAACAAATCGCTGTAAATGTTACAAAGAAGGTTACAAGTGCAATAGTCGGTGCCACTCTGGCTTCAATTGTAAGAATAAAAACAGATATAATATTTAAAATGTCACATTTTATACTTTATTTTTTATTTTGATATATCGTTACATAGGTTTTAGAAAATAAATTTTACTCAAGAACACGGTTTGTTTTTCTGTCAGTTCATTACTTCATAATTATGAGTCAATATCTTAAGGAAACAATGAGCTCTGAGCTCACAATGAGAAGGTAACAGCTAGTTAAATACACACACACACACACACACGCACACAAAAAGGACCTGGGATCGTTGGGGATTTGTGACCCGTAGCAGGATCATTTCAGTCACTTAGTAAATTGTCTGCGATTTTTAGCTGACTTATAAACTGACTGGGTGAAACAGGCAATTCACAAACTGCCTGAAAAAAATCAGTCACTTTACAAATCGTCTGGATTTAAATATTGACTGTAACATTATATATATATATATATATATATATATATATATATATATATATATATATATATATATATATATATATATATATATATATATATATATATATATTATTGTTGTCAGGCTTTCATAACAGTAAAATGTCATGTTTTGATGTCTATTATTATGTAACTGGACACACAAGATGTACACACACACAAGCACTCACACACATACACATATGTCTCTGTGTATGTATGTATGTATCTTGTGTGTGTGTTCAGCTACATAAAGACATCCAAACATGACATTCTACCGTTATGAAAGCATAACAACAGTAGTGACTGTAATGCCAACTCTACTAGTAGCTTTCAACTCTCTTCAAAGGTTGCAGTTGAAAAGACAAAAAAAAAGAAACTTAATCCTTCTTCTTTGAACGCGTGGTAGGAGCCTTGAATAGAGGATATGTGAGAGATAAAAGGGAGGATAAAGAAGAGATAGAGCGGAAATGAAGAGGATTGCCAGCGAAGTAATGCGCCTCACAATTGGTGGCGTATTTGAATAGGTGGGGAAGGTAAGCAGTGGATGTTTGGTCTTGGAAAGTGGTGAGGAAAGAACAGTAATTGCCCATTTTCGCTTACTCTGGGAGTAAGCCTACGAACTACCTTGTTGTTGTTAATGTTATTGTTCTTGTTGTTCTTGTTGAGGGGAGGGGCCGGTTTAGGAAAGCCCTATGGACCCTAAAAATGTCTTAAAAAGGTGTTTCGCGTTGAATTAAAAAAAAGAAACTTTTAGTATATGATATTTATGATTTATTTAGTACAATGAAAATGTAAAAAAATATAGAATGTTGATGCTAAGCAGTACATAACAATAATTTCTAATAAAATATAGCTTATTTATTTTAATTTTCGTTGGTGAAACAACACACTATTTGACCGTAGATTTTTGCACGAGCCCGGAGCAAGTTGGAGTTCGGATCACGCATTGTTCATTGAGTAAACCGTCTATAAATGCTTAATGAATAGGCGAAGAGTAGGTGGATTTGTTTATAAGGGAATATAATCTTTGGTCATTTTAAGATTTTCATCCAGACATTATATCAAAATATTATAGTTCGCTCTAGAAAAATGTAATTAGTTTTGGTATTCTCATTTGACTTTCTTTTAAATGAAACAATGCATCGGGCATTTTAGGAAGTTAAAATTATTTCATATTGGTCAAACCATTGGTATTTTTTCATTTAGTTTTCATTGAAAATGTCTTATGGCTTCCTGATATGTATGTATCAATATATAAGATATATATATACCCTATATATATATATATATATATAGATTATACTATATATGTATATATATACATAGATATTATATATATATAGGATATATATATAGATATATATAGTAGTATATATATACGCAGGTAGTCTATATATATATATATTTATTATAGATATAGATATTATATTATATATATATTAAAATCTATATATATATTATATATAGTATATATATATTATATATCTATATATATAGATTATATATATTCTATGCTATATATATATATATATATTATATTGGTAGATATATATGATATATAACGATATATATAATATAGAGATATACGATCAACGTTACCCGTTAGCCGACGTGATACTAGATATATACTATATAGAGATATATATATATATCTATAGATTATATATATATATATATACATAATATATATATATATATATATATTATATATATATCTATATTTATATATATAATATATATATATATATATATATATAGATATATCTTATAGATCTATATATATATATATATATATTATATTCTATATATATATCATTATATATATATATATATTTATATATATTTAATTCATATATATATATATATAACTATATATATATATATATATAATATATATATATTATAGATATATATATATATATATATATATCGATATATATATATATTATCTATATATATATATATATATGATATATATTATATATATATA
Organism: Macrobrachium nipponense; assembly: GCF_015104395.2. Classification (NCBI taxonomy): domain Eukaryota; kingdom Metazoa; phylum Arthropoda; class Malacostraca; order Decapoda; family Palaemonidae; genus Macrobrachium; species Macrobrachium nipponense. The sequence goes on along the minus strand of NC_061103.1, from coordinate 28,282,585 downwards.
TATAGATTATATATAGCCTATATATATATATATATATATATATATATATATTTTATTTACATATATTTGTTTTTGTTTGTATACACACATATCAGCTTTTTCTGGTATAATATAGATAGCAGATACGTAATATACGAAATAATTTGTAACTGATGATGGCTATCCAGACAACAAGGAACAAATTTTATGCATGAATGTACAGCGTGGAAGATCAGAGAATGTATTTGTCGCAGATGAAGTATTAAGTAGACGCCCACTGAAAAACAAAATCGTTGATTGTTTAGAAAACAGCAGAAAGAAAACGTTGTCATTTCCGTTTATCAGGAAAGGGACGAAATTATTTGTTGTTTGTTATGAACGCTTAAACACCTACCGAAATTATTTATCGTTGATTTTAGATTTCTCTACGTTGCTTTATTAACATCGGTGTAATTATTCTAATATATTTAGTAATTTATCTATATCTTTTGAAATCTGGGTATAAAGAAATTCCGAGAAATAAGATTAAAAGTTGAAAATTTAGAATATACGAATATTGGAAGGGCAATAAACACACTGAATTGAAAGTTAAATAACATAAAAGGGCTATAAATATGAATTAAATGAAGGATATTTAATTGACCAGTGAATTCTACAAACTCTGTATAATTTTAGGTCCGTTTCATTTTCCAGTGACTATTATTCAATATATGCGAGGGAAAATATGAAAAAAACAGGAAGCGGGAAATATCTGAGAAATGCATTTTTAATCCATATTCACTGTAATTATTACAGTTGTTCTGAATTGCAGTCATTATACAAAATTTGAATATTTTGAATGATACTATTAATATAGGGATTTTGTCGGAACCACATTTCGAAATTAGACTAAACAGAATTTGAAAAAGCCCAAACACACACACACACACACTCTCACACACACGCACACACTGTAAATGGGAATGAATCACTGCAAAAGGTCAAAGGAATTTAGTTGCCAGACATACTTAGAGACATTCAGTTTTAATTGTGCTAAAAGCTCACCATTTACATCTGATGCCGTTCGATGTAAGGGTAATAGCCACTGTATTTATGTTCAGTAAATTGAAAGGAGTTCTACTCCTGCATATTATGCACTGAATTGTACGAAGGAGGATTTGATTATTTGCAGTCAGAACAGAAACAATAACACTGAGAGGGACCTGAATAAATTAAAACTATTAATAATCATATTTATTTTCAGCACGAGGACAAATGCATGGAATATACAAAGTAGAGGCATTACAATAGATACTCACAAGCTAGATAACCGAGTTAAAGTGACAGAAATGTTACTTAGCAATATCCACACAGTTGCTGAAGTAGTTGTACAAAATTTTTTTTATTATTTCATATATTGACAATTGGCCATTTCATTACCTGTTGGCTGAGAGAGATGCGTGGATTTTGCTCAGAAATTCTTCATTCCTTAAATCGCATGGAATATGCTGGGAGAAAATTGACAGATGACTGAATCAAGTGAATAATTTTGTCTGGTGTATATATAACCCCTAAGATTCTAACTACGGACTCTACAGGTAAGTATCACATCAACAATTAAAGCTGTTTGACATATTAACTTTGTGAACCTCGTTTTTATCAGTACCATTACTGTCGACGCTCTAAATGAAATTAATTATTCCAGAGCACCATTCATAGTAAATAATTAGATACAGATGTCATTGATGTCAAAACTATTGCCACGATTATTGATATCGTTTAAAGTCGAGCATTGTAGCGAAATGGACACACCAAAAGTTTAACTCAAATTGTAAAATACATATGGATATTGTTCAGAGAATTAATGATAAACTGTCATAGGAATCAGACATCAGTACTAGACGCCGAGAAGGAGTCCATAACATTTGGGAATATATCTGCACTAGGGTGGTGTCAATATAAATCGTTCTGATGAACATCACTACCTATAAATGTACGAGAGGCAGCCCCATTTCTCCATAAGATTAACCAGATTTCTCGGAAGACGAGCAAAGGTTATGGTATGATATTATTATTATATTTATTATTCAGTAGATGAGACCTACTCATTGGAACAAGCCCAAGGGGGCCATTGACTTGAAATTCAAGCTTCGAATGTGGTGTTCGTTGGGAAGAATTAAGTGGAAGGAAATGGAAACAGATACATGAGGTCCTGCTTATCATAAAAGTTAAGTTCAAAATTTAAGAACTCACGAGCAGCCCGTGACTTAATCTGCTTTGTAAACCTTCAACGGGACTTTCCACCTCTACGAGAAAGTTTCAGATATGTTGAGTTCTTTGAATCTGTAAAATGTCTGAGAGAAGTTGATGGTTTATTAATCATCTAGAAGTATTGAAAAGAATGTGAAGACTATACAAGATTCACATCACCCGTGCATCTGATGTCTAGACCAGTCCCTCACGACGCTCCTGACTGGTTGTTGATAAGCCAGTCACAGGGTTGGAAACTCTCGGTCTCGAGAGAGTTCACACTGGCAGGATGTATGTTCCACCTTCCCTGAGGGATACTTTTGAAAGACGTATCCCTCTGGAGAGGTGCTACATACTACATCCTGCCTATGTGAACTCTCTCGAGAGACTGAGAGTTTCCAGCCCTGTCATTGCTTTATCAACAACCAATCAGGAGCGTCGCAAGAACGGGCCTAGACATTAGATGCACGGGTGATATGACTATGAAATAATAATCATATTTTTTTACTTTTCATAAATGCATATGTGAGTATATGTGTCTGTAATGATTTACTTTTTGAATGGAAATCATTTTTGTAACTCTCTCTCTCTCTCTCTCTCTCTCTCTCTCTCTCTCTCTCTCTCTCATTCTTACCAGCGAAAAGAGCACGCTTGAAGTCCTGCAACAATACGTAAAAATATACTGAGATTATGGCTAATGAATTCTATCATGCATTTCCAGTTCTCGGAAATGGAACGATAAATCATAATCTTCGCTGGAGGCAAATGTTCTAAACATAGACCACTGTTTTGTTATGTTCAGCAGGATCTTTAAATAATGTGCTGGGCGATGAATCATATATATAAGTAATAACGAAGAAGGAAAGGGTTTTTTAAAGACGATAATTTAATGTAGATATTTGCCTGTGGAGGGGTGGGGGGAGAATAATAAGAATCAGGATTCAGAAAGAAGTAGGTGATATCAAGATAACTTATGTGGAAACTCACTTTATTTTTTATCAGGCTATCTCATGTATCTCAACTCTTGAACACCTAATATAATAATAATAATAATAATAATAATAATAATAATAATAATAATAATAATATTCTAAGGGATCCACAATAATAAAAAAAAATTTACGAGTCCGTGTATAATTTTTAAAACTTTACAAAAAGCTTTACACCAGGTACTGAGGTGAGTTTAAAAACAAATAAGAGTCGTTGAAGATTGTTAACACCGGTCGTTAGCGACTCTTGCTTGTTTTTTAAATTCACCTCAGTACTTGGTGTGCCTAGTTGTTCATTTGGACTGAAAATGAACCCAGGGAAGGGTTCGAAAGTTTTTTGTAAAGAGTTTTAAAAATTATACACGAACTCGTAACATATTTTTTTTTTATTATCGTGGACCCCTTAGAATATTATGTATACTCTCGTGATAGAGAGTTTTTCCCAACAACAACAACAAGAACAATAATAATAATAATAATATAATAATAATAATAATAATAATAATAACAAGAAGAAGAAGAAGAAGAAGAAGAAGAAGAAAGAAGAAGAAGAAGAAGAAGAATAAGGATATGGGATATGCCAGTGGAAATTGTACCCATAATCATAGGAACACTAGGCACGATTCCAAGATCCCTGAAAAGGAGTCTGGAAAAACAAGAGGCTGAAGTAGCCTCAGGACTCATGCAGAAGAGTGTAATCCTAGAAACGGTGCACATAGGGAAAAGAGTGATGGACTTCTAAGGAGGCAGGTTGCAACCCGGAACCCCACACTATAAATACACCCAGTCGAATTGAAGGAATGTTTATAAACCAATAATAATAATAATAATAGACCTCATCTCCTTCGCTGAAGCTGGGACGGACGGCTTAATAATAATAATAATAATAATAATAATAATAATAATAATAATAATAATAATAATAATAATAATAATAATAATAATAATAATAATATTGAAACTTAGGTGGCTCAAATTTCCAGAAGAGTTAAGCTTGAGAACATCTTGCCAGCTTTGCATATAAATTTATTTACACAAATAGATAAAAAAAGCAAATGGAAAGGAAAGTTTGGTAGCAAGAGAATCGTCGTTGCCCAAACAGAGTTTAGTTGCTGCGACAAAGAGGAAGTTAGTGTTATTGCAGAAGTAATTCCTTCCGTGTAATGAAGAGCTGAAAGTTCAATCAGACGTCGTAGAAAAAACAAACTGAGAGAGGAGAGCGAGAGAGAGAGAGGAAAACTGACTGAAAATATCAATTGAAAGAAAGTGTAAATTAAAAATATATATAAATTGAAAGAAATGTAAATATTAAAAAAGTATCAATTGAAAGAAATGTAAATATTAAAAAAAAGAAAATATAAATTGAAAGAAATGTAAATATTAAAAAAAAGAAAATATCAATTAAAAGAAACGTAAATATTGAAAAAAAAGAAAATATCAATTGAAAGAAACGTAAATATCAAAAAAAGAAAACATCAATTGAAAGAAATGTAAATACTAAAAAAAAGAAAACATCAATTGAAAGCAATGTAAATATTAAAAAAAGGAAATATCAATTGAAAGGAATGTAAATAAAAAAAAATATATATATCAGGACGTAATTGTGCCTGAGCGAAAACTTATTTGATTACATGTCTTTCATTTCAATTAAACGTTTCCTATCCATATTATTTGCATGCAATTGATGCCATTTTCCTGCTAAAGCGAAATGACAGGTTACCGAAGCTTGCTTTCGATTAGTGATGGAACTGGGAAACGATGTCTTGTAGTTCACAATAGTTTTTATTATTGCTTAGTAAGTTATCATGAACATGATAAGATTTTGCTACTGATAAATATATGTCGGTTATAATGTTCTCTATTTTTCTTCATTACCGTTAATATCTATTCACGTTGTGATATTTGATTTTTATTTATTAATAATCATCGTGTTTACCATGGCGCCCATGCAACAGAATGCCCGAGAATCGAACTCGCGGTCACCTGGCGGCGAGTTCGATTCTCGGGTTAGAGATGTGTATTTCTGGTGATAGAAGTTCACTCTCAACGTGGTTCGGATGTCACGTAAAGCCGTTGGTCCCGTTGCTGAATAATCACTGGTTCCATGCAACGTAAAAACACCATACAAACAAACAAACAAACAGTAGGCTAAACTAGAAAACTTTTTTTTCTACTTTGGTAACTTGTGTGACAATGCTTTTCATTTGTCAAGGTCTTTTCATTTGCCATTTCATTAATTCATCTGGAAGCTTCGATCGTCCCCTGGTTAGTAGCACAATAATTTCCAATTGCTGAATTTAACTCTTATTTCATTGCTATCATTTGTCTGGCTGATATAACAATTTTTCGAGGTTCTTACAACGCTTAAGTACCGGGTATGACATTGATTAATATCCTAATGTCAACTGTTGGTGAAATAAATCTTGTATTGCCAAAATTAAATAATAGTGCTTGCAGTACTGGCTCGGTGTTGTGAGAGAGTTCCGCCCCATGATATAAATGTAGCTGATGGCGGACGTATTGGATATTGCTTTCAATATTGTTTTTAATCTTGATGGCAAAATATTTCAACGCTTTTGTGAACATATCCAGGAGATTCCTTTTATTTTTATTTATTCATTTATTTATATTTTACTAAGTTCAGCCCACGCTTGATCGCAACGTGTTCCGTGGACGCTATTTTATATCGTGATGGTGGTTTAATCATATATTTATTATTCTTCTGAAGTTTTTTATTTTAAGAATGAAAATGGCCAGTAATATCTTTCAGTGGGTCTCGGTAGGTATATGTGTGCATTTTCTTCAGTTGAAATTTATCAAACGATAATTTATTTCCACATTTTTAACTCTGAAGATGTTTCGTTTCCGGTATTTGTTTTACTCCAAATAATAATATAATAATAATTAATAATAATAATAATAATAATAAATAATAATAATATAATAATAATAATAATAATAATAATAATAATAAACTACTACTACAATACTTCTTTAATAGGAATAATAATGATAATGTGTTGTCAAGAGAAATTACAAGCAACACTTTCAAGAAAAGATGACCATAATAACGTAGTTATACCTTAACTCATATTTCCTCTTTATATCCATTTTTGACGAGTGACAACTGGATTTCAAAGACAAAAAACATTTAACTGATGACCCATGATTGGTAATATTGCTATGAAATAAATATCGGTAATTATTCGTGGCCTTACTTGTACTGGGCTGAAAATCGTACTCACTGAATGCTCTCGATCTGATGACAACATTGGGCAATGTATACAGAGAGAGAGAGAGAGAGAGAGGAGCCGAAAAATGTGATGGAATAAATAAAGCATAATTCACCTGCAGTGTGTCACTTACTGCAAAGAGTTATTCTTGTATAAAAATGAAGGTTTAAAATGTGTATATATATCCCTTGAAGAAGTAACAAGTTTAATTTAGCTAAAAGGGCAGGTCAACATGTATAGACATTGTCTGGCCATGTGTAAAGAATAGGGGATAATAGTTTGGAAAAATAGAAAGGGTAGAAAGCTCAGAGAGTTGTAGAGGTATTGGAAAGTCAGAGTTGTGTTATTCGGGAGGAGAGAAATTGAATCTAAACTAGAGGTGATTAGCGCATTTTGAGTTGGGGAGAGCTTTTGCTGTGCTGCTAGTGAGCTTCTGTGGTGGTATATGAAGTAGCCAGAGTGGTGGAAGTTTTGTGCACAAGGGATCATCCATAATTCAGCCACGAATCATTAGTTTTAAGTGTGAATGTGGCACTTGTATGGGAAAATGTTTCATGTACCATTGCCTTTAAAGTCTTTTATTCGGTCTACATCTTTATGCTCGAAGAAGATTCAAAGGGAATTATTCGACAACGAGAAACTAAGAAAAAGAAATGGCCGACTTCAGAAAAAGTCACGTAGCCGTTTTTAACTGAATCTTCCTCGCAATTTCAGCCTCGCTCTTCGTCAGGAATCTCTCTCTCTCTCTCTCTCTCTCTCTTCTCTCTCTCTCTCTCGGGACCCGAAGACAGCTATTTCTTGATTGTTTATTGGTCAGAATTTTATGGTGAATCAGTTTTATGGTTAAAGATTCGGACTGTACGCTGCTGAGCTTGCAGTTTTCTAGGTCTCAGTAATATTTATCGATGGTTATAAGAAAATGCCTCATAGGAACATTGTTTTTTTTTTTTTGTAAAACAAAGCTATTGAGATGACTATTTGGCTGTCCGTCCGCAATATTTCTGTCAGCCGTCAGATCTTAAAAACTACTGAGGTTAGAGGGCTGCAAATTTGAATGTTGATCGTCCAACGTCAAGTCATCAAGCATACTAATTTGCATCCATCAAGCCTCAGTAGTTTTGATTTTATTTAAGGTTAAAGTTAGTCATGATCGTGGTTGAAAGTTTCATGGGCCGTGGCAGAGATTTTCATACAGTATTATATGCTATGCAGAAAAGTCGATTGCTTCGGGACGTTTTTTACCTTTTTTTACATTTTAATGTTTATTTATTTATTTTTTGTTTTAACTCTAACATCGCAACCATTCCTATGAACGCAGTGTTCAGTACCAGCCGATGGGAATGAGTGTTGAAACATAAACAAAAGACGGTAAATATCTCGGTAACAGCAGAGTTTCGATAGATTTTAGTATTATTTCAATACTGAGCTTATTAAGGAAGCCTGAAAGCACAGCATAAACATTCCAGTATCGTGTATTGGTATTATTAAGTTAGAATGATACCTTTATTCCTGTTTTATTTCTCTCCTTCGTCTTTATTTTGGATGAAAATTTTATTTTGATCATTATATACACCATGACAACGGGACCAATCAGAAATTCTTAAGTGTAATACTGTTGGTTAGGGAATTTTACTTATATATGAGGAGTATGCTTACAAGCATTACACTTATTTTTACTTATGTATTTAACATTCCTTTGTGCTAGGGATTTTTTGTTTATAAACGATCAACGTGCTTAAACTTATTAAACCTATGTCCAACATTCACTTGCTTATAATGGTTTTCTATCCTTTGTGCTGGAAGTGACTGGAATTCCATGCCGGGAATACGTATAACGACTCTCGAATTCCCATGGAGGTGAATGTACAGGGAGGTGGAATGGCTTCGTTCCCGGGTTCACAGAATGGGTCCTATTCATTTCCCACCTCCGCCAGGATACCCTGACGATGCCTTTCCTGAAGGGAAGGATCTACTCCCATCGTGTTAACAGTTCTCATTTTCTGGCGAGAC
>NC_061103.1:28241645-28269145 GCF_015104395.2 Macrobrachium nipponense | reverse complement strand
CCAAATTGGATCTGCTGTGTTATGGGGATAATACCAGATCGAACTGCGTGTTATGGGAATTAATACCAAGATTCGGACCTACGGTGTTATGGAGATAATACCAAATTGATCGGATTGTGTTATGGAGAGATAATACCAAATTGATCTGCGGTGTGATGGAGGATAATAACCAATATTCTCTGCTTCTGTTATTGGAGATCAATACCCAAATTGATCTGCTGTGTTTTTGGAGCTAATACCAAATTGATTTGATGTGTTATGTAGATAATAACCCAAATTGATCTGCTGTGTTATGGAGATAATATACCAAAGATTGACCTGCTGCTTATGGGGATAATACCATATCGACCTTACTTGGTTTATGGAATAAATACCGCAAATTGATTCTGCTGTGTTATGGAATAAATAACCAAATTGGGATCTGCTTGTTAATTGGAGATATACCAGATCGACCTGCTTGTGTTTGGAGATAATACCATTGATCTCTGTTTATGGGTTATATACCAATCGGACCTGCTGTGTTTATTGAAGATTACCAATTCGATCCTGCTGTGTTCTGGAGATAATACCAAAATTGATCTGCTGTGTTTGGCAGATAATACCAAATTGAATCTTCTGGTTTATGGAGAGAATACCAAATTGTCCGGCTGTTTTAATGGAGATAATACCAAATTGATCTGCCGTGTTTACGGAGATTTAGGTACCATAATCGACCTAACTAATGTTATGGAGTAATACCAAATTGATCTGCTGTGTTTTTATAGGGGATAAACTACCAAAATTGATCTGCTGTTGTTATGGAGACAACCAATTATCTGGCTGTGTTATGGGAAGAATAATAACCCAAATTGATCTACCGACTGTGTTATGGAGGAATAATGACCAAAGACGACTTGCTGTTTTGGGATATAATACCAGATCGACCCTACTGTGTTTATGGAGATAATACCAAATTTGGATTGCTTGTTATGGTGATTAATACCAATTGGATCGCTGTGTTATTGAATATAACAAAATTGATCTGCTCTGTTATGAGAATAATAGCCAAAATTGATCTGCGTGGTTTTTGGGAGATAATACCAAATTGATCTGCTGGTGTTTATGGAGATAATAAACAAATTGATCTGCTGGTTGTTATGGGGCTAATACCAGATCGACCTACTGTGGTTTTATGGAGATAATACCAAATTGATCTGCTGTGTTAAGGAGATAATTACCAAATTGCAATTTCTGCTGGGTGTTATGGAGATAATACCAAAATTGATTGCTGTGTTGGTTTTGGAGATAATAAAACCAAACCAAATTGATCTGCTGTGTTATGGGGAAATATACCAAAATTGACCTGCGTGTTGTTTGGGAATAATACTAAATAGAACAGCGTGTTTTCTTGGGAATTAATACCAAATGTTACCTCTAGCTGTGTTATGGGAAAAATAATACCAAAATTGGACCTGCCCTGTGTTATGGGAATAATAACTAAAATAGAACAGCCTGTGTTAATGGAATAACTACCAAAGAATTGAATCTGCTGTGTTATGGAGATAAATACCAAATTAACCTGCTGTGTTATGGGAATAATACCAAATCGGACCTGCTGTGTTATGGGGATAATTCCAAATTGGACCTGCTGTGTTATGGGAATAATACCAATCGACCTGCTGGTGTTGATTGGGGATAATTCCAAATTGACCTGCCTCGGTTATGGGAATAATACCAAATCGACCTGCCTGTGTTATGGGGATAATTCCAAATTGAACCTGGCTGGTGTTACATGGGAATAACATACCAAATCGACCTGGGCTTTGTGGGTTATGGGGAATTCCAATCCAAATTGACCTACTGTTGTTTATGGGAATAATACCAAATCGAACTGCTGTGTTTATGGGTGGATAAGTTCCAAATTGACCATGCTTGTTGTGGTGGGATTAATTCCAAATTGACCTTGCTGGTGGTATGGGAATAATACCAAAAAACTTTTTTTTTTTGTCGGGGGGGGGGGGAACCTGCTGTTTTGTTATGGGGAATAATACCAAAATGACCTGCTGTGTCATGGGGAATAAACATCAAATTGATCTGCGGTGTTGATTAGGAAAATACCCAAAGGTGGAACCTGCTGTGTAATGGAATAATACCAAAGTTGACCTGCTGTTTATGGGAATTAATACCGGAATTGAACCTTGCTGTGTATGGGAATAATACCCAAATAGACCTGCTGTGTGTATGGGAAATAATACCAAATTGACTGGCGGTGTTATGGAATAATAACCAAATCGAACTTGCTGTGGCTATGGGAAATAATACCAAATTGACCTGCTGTCGTATGGGAATAATACCAAATCGACCTGCTGTGTTAAGGTGATAATACCAAATCGACCTGCGGTGTATGGGAATAAATCCCAATCGACTGCTGTGTTATGGAGATCATACCAATCGACCTGCTGTGTTATGGTGATAATACCATATGAACTGCTCGTGTTTGAGATAATACCAAATTGACCTGCTGTGAATGGGAAAATAATACCAAAATGACCCTGCTTGGTTGTGTATAGGTATAATACCAAATCGACCTGCAGCGTTATGGGAATGATATCAAATTGACTTGCTGTGTTATGCGAATATACCAAAATGACCTGCTGTGTTGTGGGTGGGAATAATATCAAATTGATCTGCAATGTTATAGGAATAATACCAAATTGACCTGCTTTGTTATGAGAATAATAGCAAATTAACCTGCTGTGATATGGGAATAATAACAAATTGACCTTGCTGTGTTTATGGGAAAAAATAAAACCAATTGCCACCTGCTGTGTTATGGGAATAATCCCAAATGACCTGCTGTGTTTAGGGAATAATACCAAATCGCCCTACAGTGTTATGGGAATAATACCAAAATGACCTGCTGTGTTATGGGAATAATACCAAAATTAACCTCGCTGCTGTGTTTTGGAATAATACCAAATTCGACCTGCTGTGTCATGGAATAATACCAGATCGAAAACTGCTGTGTTATGGAGATAATGCCAAATCAACCTGCTGTGTTATGGGAATAATACCAAATTGACCTGCTGTGTTATGGGAATAATGCCAAATTGACCTGCTGTGTTATGGGAATAATACCAAAAGCGACCTGCTGTGTAAGTGGATAATACAAAATCGACCCCTCTTCGTGTTATGGGATAATACCAAATCAACCTGCTGTGTTATGGGAAAAATAAACAAATTGACCCTGCTGTTTTGTTATGGAATATGCCAAATTGCCTGCTGTGTTATGGGAAAATATACCAAATCGACCTGCTGTGTTATGGGAATAAACCAAATCGTCCTTCTGTGTCATGTGAATAATACCAAATCGACCTGCTTTGTGTTTGGGAATAATACATATTGACCGCTGCTGTTTTATGAGGATAATACCCAAATTCACCTGCTGTTTGTTATGGGGATAAGTACCAAATTCCCTGCCTGCTTGTTATGAGGATAATACCCAAATTCCCGCCTGCTGTGTTATGGGGATAATACCAAATTCACCTGCTGTGTTATGGGGATAATACCAAATTCACCTGCTGTGTTATGAGGATAATACCAAATTCACCTGTTGTGTTATGGGGAATAATACCAAATCGACCTTGTTGGTGTTAAGTGGATAATACCAAATTAACCGGCCTGTGTTATGGGGATAATACCAAATCGACCTTGTGTTTTGTTAAGTGGATAATACCAAATTAAACCGGCTGTGTCATGGGCATAATTACCAAATCGACCTGCTGTGTTATGGGGTGAAATAATACCAAATCGACCCTGCTGGTTATGGGGATACTAACCTCCCGAAAACCTACCGGCTGTATTTAATTTTTTTTATGGGAATAATACCAAATCGACCTGCTGTGGTTATGGAGATAATACCAAATGGACCAGCTGCTGTGGACTGGGGATAATACCAAATTGAACCAGCTGTTTTGTTAAACAAGGGGATAATAACCAAATCGACCATGGCTGTGTTTATGGTTAAAATAATTTTACCAAAATGACCTGCCAGGTGTTTTATAGAAATAAGACCAAAATTGACCTGCTTTGGTTTTAATGTATAATTAATAGCAAATTAACCTGCTGGTGTTATGGGAATAATACCAAAATTACCTGCCTTGTTGTTATTGGGAACTAATACCAAAATTGGACCTGCTGTGTTTATGGGAATAACACCAAATCGACCTGCTGTGTTTATGGGGATAATACCAAATTGGAACCTGCTGTGTTTCTATGGGGAAGAATACCAAATTGACCTGCCTGTGTTAAATGGGAATAATACCAAATCGACCATGCTGTTGTTATGGAATAATACCCAAATTGATCTGCTGTGTTTATGGTGGAATAATACCAAATTTAACCTGCTGTGTTTTAGTGGGTGAAATAATACCAAAGTCGACCTGCTGTGTTATGGGGATAATACAAAATCGACCTGATGTTTTGGTTATGGAGAATAATACCAAAATTGGAACTGGCTGTGGTTTATGGAGATAATAACCAAATCAACCTGCTGTGTTTTATGGGAAATAATACCAAATTGAACCTGGCTGTATCATGAGAAGATAATTACCCAAATCGGGACCATGCTGTGTTAATAAGTGGATAATACCAAAATCGACCCTCTGTGTTTAAGGGATAAATACCCAAATGCGACATGCTGTGTTATGGGGATAATAAAAACAAAATCGACCTGGTTGTTGTTATGGAGATAATACCAAATTGGAACTGCTGTGTTTGATGGAAGATAATACCAAATTCAACCTGCTGTATTATGGGAATAATGCCAAATCGACCTGCTGTATCATGAGAAAATAACCCCCCCCCCCCCCCTCCCCAACCAAATCGACCTGCTGTGTTAACTAAGTGGAATGAACTACCAAATCGAACCCGCCTGCTGGATGTTTGGGCAATAAACTACCAAATCGAACATGCCTGTGTTATGGGCATAATACCCAAATCGACTGCTGTGTTATGGGGATAATACCAAATCGACCTGGCTGGTTGTTTATGGGGCTAAATTACCAAAATCGACCTGGCTGGTGTTTATGGGAATCAATACCAAATTGACCTGTCTTGTGCTATGGGAATAATACCAAATTGAAAGCAGCTTTGTTGTTAGTGGGATAATACCAAATTGAACAGCTGTGTTATGGGAATTAGTACCAAATTGAAACAAGCTGTGTTTATGGGAATAATACCAAATTGAACAGCAGGTGGTTATGGGGATAATACCGAAATCGACCTGCTGTGATATGGGGATAATAGTCAAAATAAATGACCTGCTGTGTTATGGTAAATAATACCAAATCGACCTGCTGTATTATGGGGATAATAACAAATATCGAACTACTGTGTTATAGGAATAATACCAAATCGACCTGCTGTGTTATGGGGATAATACCAAATCGACCTGCTGTGTTATGGGAATAATACCAAATCGACCTGCTGTGTTATGGGAATAATACCAAATCGACCTGCTGTGTTATGGGAATAATACCAAATAGACCTGCTGTGTTATGGACATAATACCAAATCGACCTGCTGTGTTATGGGAATAATACCAAATCGACCTGCTGTGTTATGGGAATAATACCAAATTGACCTGCTGTGTTATGGGAATAATACCAAATTGACCTGCTGTGTTATGGGAATAATACCAAATCGACCTGCTGTGTTATGGAAATAATACCAAATCGACCTGCTGTGTCCCTGCTGTGTCATGGGAAAAATACCAAATCGTGACTTGGACTGTGATTGTGGGGGATAATACCGAATCGACCTGCTATGCATTGCAAAAATACCAATCGACCTGTCTGTGTTATGGGAATCAATACCTAAATCGACCCTCCTATATTATGGGAGAGAATACCAAATCGATCGCTGTGTTATGGTCATTCAATACCCACACATCGTCCTGATTGTGTTATGGGATAATCCAAATCGAACACCTGCTGTGTTATGGGGAACTAATACCAAATTGACCTACCGGGTGTTATGGGAATAATACAAAATCGACCCTGGAGTTGTTTATGGGAATAATACCAAATCGACCTGCTGTGTTATGGGAATGATACCAAATTGACCTACCGTGTTATGGGAATAATACCAAATCGACCTGGTGTGTTATGGGGATAATACCAAATCGACCAAAACTGTGTTATGGGAAATAAAAATACCAAATCGACCAACTGTTTTTGGTTTTGGAATAATACCAAATCGAGCCTGGGGTGTTTGTTATGGGGATAATTACCAAATCGACTGTGGAGTGTTATGGGAATAATACCAAAATTCGACCTACTGTTTGTTGTGGGAATGATAACCAAATTGAGCCTAACCAGTGTTATGGGTAACTAATACCAAAATCGACCTGGTTTTGTTTATGGGAATAATACCAAATCGACCAACTGTGTTATGGGAATAATACCAAATCGACCTGGTGTGTTATGGGTATAATACCAAATCGACCAACTGTGTTATGGGAATAATACCAAATCGACCAACTGTGTTATGGGAATAATACCAAATCGACCTGCTGTATTACGGGAATAATACCATAATGACCTGCTGTGTTATGAGAATAATACCAATAGCAAATCGACCTGCTGTGTTATGGGTATGATTCCAAATTGAACAGCTTTGTTATGGGAATAATACCATATCGACTTGGTGTGTTATGGGGATAATACCAGATCAACCTGCTGTGATATGGGGATAATATCAAAATGACCTGCTGTGTTATGGGAATAATACCAAATCGACCTGCTGTGTTTATGGGGATAAAATAAACAAATCGAACTACTGTGTTATGGGGATAATACCAAATCGGCCCTGCGGGTGTGGGATGGGAATATACCAAATCGACCTGCTGGTGTTATGGAATAATACCAAATCGACCTGCTGTGTTATGGGAATAATACAAATCGGCTTGCGTTGTTATGGAGATAATACCAAATAGACCTGCTGTGTTATAGGACAAAATACCAAATCGACCTGCTGTGTTATGGGAATAATACCAAATCGACCAGCTCTGTTATGGGAATAATATCAAGTTGAACAGCTGTGTTATAGGAATAATACCAAATCGACCTACTGTGTTATGGGGATAATACCAAATCGAACTGCTGTGTTATGGGGATAATACCAAATTGACCTGCTCTGTTATGGGAATAATACCAAATCAAACAGCTGTGTTATAGGAATAATACCAAATCGACCTGCTTTGTTATGGGAATAATACCAAATCGAACAGCTGTGTTATAGGAATAATACCAAATCGACCTGCTCTGTTATGGGAATACCAAATTGAACAGCTGTGTTATAGGATTAATACCAAATCGACCTGCTGTGTTATGGGGATAATACCAAATCGAACTGCTGTGTTATGGGGATAATACCAAATCGACCTGATGTGTTATGGGGATAATACTAAATCGACCTGCTGTGTTATGGGGATAATACCAAATCGACCTGCTGTGTTATGGGGATAATACCAAATTGACCTGCTGTGTTATGGGAATAATACCAAATCGACCTGCTGTGTTATGGGCATAATACCAAATTGACCTGCTGTGTTTTGGGAATAATACCAAATTGAACAGCTGTGTTATGGGGATAATACCAAATCGACCTGCTGTATTAAGTGGATAATACCAAATCGATCTGCGTGTATGATAAACCAAATTCGACCTGCTGTGTAAGGGGATAATACCAAATCGACCTGCTGTGTTATGTGGATAATACCAAATCGACCTGCTGTGTTATGGGCATAATACCAAATCGACCTGCTGTGTTATGGGGATAATACCAAATCGACCTGCTGTGTTATGGGGATAATACCAAATCGACCTACTGTGTTATGTGGATAATACCAATTAACCTGCTATGTTAATGGGAAATAAAATACCAAATCGACCTGCTGGTTATGGGAATAATACCAAATCGACCTGCTTGTTGATGGGGATAATAAACCAAATTGACCTGCTATGTTATGGGAATAATGCCAAAATTAAACAGCTGTGTTCTGGGATAATACCAAATCGACCTGCTGTGTTATGGGAATAATACCAAATTGACCTGCTGTGTTATGTGGATAATACCAAATCGACCTGCTGTGTTATGGGAATAATACCAAATCGACCTGCTGTGTTATGGGGATAATACCAAATCGACCTGCTGTGTTATGGGGATAATACCAAATCGACCTGCTGTGTTATGGGCATAATACCCAATCAACCTGCTGTGTTTATGGCAATCAAATACCAAATCAGACCCACTGCTGTGTTTTTATGGGGAATAACTACCAAATTCGAACCTGTGTGTTATGGGGATTAATACCAAATCGACCCGATGTGTTATGGGGAATAATAACCAAACATGGAACCTGGCTGTGTTATGGGTGGATAATAACCAAATCGACCTTACTGTGTTAATGGGAATAATACCAAACTGACCTGCTTGTGTATGGGGATAATACCAAACGGGGACCTGAATGTGTTAATTGGGAAAGATAATACCAATCGACCTGGTGCTGTTATGGGCTAATAACCAACTCGAACCTCTGAATGTGCTTTGGGAATAATACCACATCGACTGATGTTGTTATGGGATAATACCAAAATCGGACCTGAATGTGTTATGGGATAAATACCCAAATCGAACCTGGTGTGGGTTTTGGGATTAATACCAAATCGGGACCTCTGTGTTAAATGGGAATAATACCAAACTTGACCTGCTGTGTTACTGGGATAATTCCAAATCGACCTTTTGATGTTGGTTATGGGGAATAATACCAAATCGAAACCTAGCCTGTGTTATGGGGCAATAATACCAATCGACCTGTGTGGTTATGGGGAAATCACAAATCGACTGATGTTGTTATGGGGCAATAAATACCAAACTCGAACCCTGGATGATGTTATGGGGTGGAATAATACCCAAATCGACCTGATGTGTTTATGGGGATCAATACCAAATCGACCTGGTGTGTTATGGGAATTTATACGCAATCGGACCTAACTGTTTAATGGGAAATAATACGCAACCTGACCTTGTGTTATGGGCGGATCAATACCAATCGACCATTACTGTGTTATGAAGGATTTAATACATAATCCGGAAACCTAACTGTGTTATGGGGATAAATACAAAATCGGACCTGACTGTGTTATGGGCGGAATAAATAAACCTAAAAATCGACCTGCTGGTTATGGGCATTTAATACCAAATCGGGAACCTACGTAGTTTGGAAATAATAGCCAAATCGACCTACTGTGTTATGGCATAATACCAAAAAAGACCTGCTTGGTTATGGGGAATAAATCTAAACTCCGACCCTGACTGTGTTATGGGGATAACACTAAATCAACCTGCTGTGTTATGGGCATAATACCAAATCGACCTACTGTGTTATGGGGATAATACCAAATCGACCTACTGTGTTATATGGGAATAATACCAAATCGACCTACTGTGTTATGGGAATAATACCAAAAAGACCTACTGTGTTATGGGCATAATACCAAATCGACCTGGTGTGTTATGGGGATAATACCAAATCGACCTGGTGTGTTATGTGGATAATACCAAATCGACCTGGTGTGTTATGCGGTTAATACCAAATCGACCTGATGTGTTATGGGGATATACCAAATCGACCTGGTGTGTTATGGGGATAATACCAAATCGACCTGATGTGTTATGGGAATAATACCAAATTGACCTGCTGTGTTATGGGGATAATACCAAATCGACCTAATGTGTTATGGGGATAATACCAAACCGACCTGGTGTGTTATGGGGATAATACCAAATCGACCTGATGTGTTATGGGAATAATACCAAATTGACCTGCTGTGTTATGGGAATAATACCAAATCGATATGATGTGTTATGGGGATAACACCAAATCGACCTGGTGTGTTATGGGGATAATACCAAATCGACCTGATGTGTTATGGGAATAATACCAAATTGACCTGCTGTGTTATGGGAATAATACCAAATCGACCTGGTGTGTTATGGGGATAATACCAAATCGACCTGGTGTGTTATGGGGATAATACCAAATCGACCTGATGTGTTATGGGGATAATACCAAATCGACCTGATGTGTTATGGGGATAATACCAAATCGACCTGATGTGTTATGGGGATAATACCAAATCGACCTGGTGGGTTATGGGGATAATACCAAATCGACCTGGTGTGTTATGGGAATAATACCAAATTGACCTGCTGTGTTATGGGGATAATACCAAATCGACCTACTGTGTTATGGGGATAATACCAAATCGACCTACTGTGCTATGGGGATAATACCAAATCGACCTACTGTGTTATGGGGATAATACCAAATCGATCTGATGTGTTATGGGGATAATACCAAATTGTCATGCTGTGTTATGGGAATAATACCAAATTGAACAACTGTATTATGGGAATAATACCAAATTGACCTGCTGTGTTATGGGAATAATACCAATTGGACCTGCTGTGTTATGGGGATAATACCAAATCGACCTGGTGTGTTATTGGGATAATACCAAATCGACCTGCTGTGTTATGGGAATAATACCAAATCGACCTGGTGTGTTATGGGAATAATACCAAATCGACCTGTGTGTTATGGGAATAATACCAAATCGACCTGCTGTGTTATGGGAATAATACCAAAATGACCGGCTGTGTTATGGGAATAATACTAAATCGTAGGAAACGGTATGGAGTAGTAGTCAGTATCTGCGGAAGTCTGCAACACAGTCACGAGGTTAACGGGGATCAATTGATTCCCACATCAGGATCGAGAGCAGGAGTGTTGTTGTGTGAAAGGCATGGCCACTTCCAATTGAGCGTCGGTCACTGGATCTGTTCAAAAAGCATGCAAGGTGTGTAGCTTGTCGAGGTAACTCGTTCGGGATTGCGTAAGTTTTCACGTTCCAAAGATCTGTTGGAAGTTTTCGTCTCAGTTTGTGGGGCAGAAGTTTACTTAAATGTTTTGCATCTCATCCTTTAACTGGCGCGTGTATGAGAGAGAGAGAGAGAGAGAGAGAGAGAGCGAGAGAGAGAGAGAGAAGGAGGAGAGAGAGATAGAGAGAGAGACCCTGCTGTGTTTATGGGAATAATACCAAATCGACCTGCTGTGTTAAAGGCGAATACTACCAAATGGGGACCACCGCTGTGTTATGGGAATAATACCAAATCGACTGGTTGAATGGGTAATGGGAAAATACCCAATGGACCCTGCTGTGTTAATGGGAATAATACCAAATCGACCTGCTGTGTTATGGGAATAAACCTAACAAATCGGACCTGGCTGTCGTTATGGGAAATAAAACTACCAAATCGACCTGGTGGGTTATGGGAATACTACCAAATCGACCTGCTGTGTTATGGGAATAACCAAATCGACCTGGTGTGTTAGGGGAATAATACCAAATCGACCTGGTGTGTTATGGGAATAATCCAAATGGACTCTGTGTGTTATGGCAATATACCAAAACGACCTGCTGTGTTTATGGAATACTACCAAATGGACCTGCTGTGTTATGGGAATAATACCAAATCAACCTGGTTGTTATTGGGAATACTCCCAAATCGCCTGCTGTGTTATTGGGAATACTAACCAAATCGACCTGGTGTGTTATGGGAATAATACCAAATCACCTGGTGTGTTTGGGAATACTACCAAATTGGACCTCTGTGTTTATGGGAATGCTACCAAATCACCTGGTTGTTTGTTTGGGAATAATACCAAATCCCCTTGTGTGTTATTGGGAATAATACCAAATCGACCTGGTTGTTTATTGGTAATAATGCCAAATGGCCTGCTGTGTTATGTGATTAATACCAAATCGACCTGGTGTATTATGGGGAATACTACCAAATCGCACCTGCGTGTTGTTATTGGGAATCAATACCCAAACTCGGGACCCTGCTTTGTTATGGGGAATACCTACCAAACTCGACCTGCTGTGTTTCATGGGAAATAATACCAAATGGGACCTGCTGTTGTTACGGGAATTAATACCCAAACTGGGATCCTGCTGTGTTAATGCGAATTAATACCCTAAATCGAACCTGGTGTGTTATGGGAATACTTTAAATCCCAAATGGGATCTGCTTTTGTGTCTTATTAAATAACTTACCAAATCGACCTGCTGGGTTAGGGTTAAATGGGAATACCAAATGGACAATGGACCTCGGCGGGTTATGGGAATACCTACCAAATCGACCTGACTGTGTTATGGGAATAAATACCGCAAAATCGACCCATGCTTTGGTTATGGGTGTACTACCAAATCGACCTGCTGTGTTTATGGGAAATAAATACCAAAATGGCCTGCTGTGGCTTATGGGAAAGAATAATACCAAATGGACCTGCTGTGTTATGGGAATAATACCAAATGGACCTGCTGTGTTATGGGAATACTACCAAATCGACCTGGTGTGTTATGGGAATAATACCAAATGGACCTGCTGTGTTATGGGAATACTACCAAATCGACCTGCTGTGTTATGGGAATAATACCAAATCGACCTGGTGTGTTATGGGAATAATACCAAATCGACCTGGTGTGTTATGGAATAATACCAAATGACCCTGCTGTGTTATGTGAATAATACCAAATCGACCTGGTGTGTTATGGGAATACTACCAAATCGACCTGCTGTGTTATGGGAATAATACCAAATCGACCTGCTGTGTTATGGGAATACTACCAAATCGACCTGCTGTGTTATGTGAATAATTACCAAAATCGACCTGCTTGTTATGGGAATACTACCAAATGGGACCTGCTGTGTTTATGGGAATAATACCAAAATCGACCTGGTGTGTTATGGGATACTACCAAACTGGACCTGCTGTATGGGAATACTACCAAATCGACCTGGTGTGTTATGGGAATAATACCAAATGGACCTGGTGTGTTATGGGAATAATACCAAATCGACCTGGTGTGTTATTGTGAATATACCAATGGACCTGGTGTGTTTATGGGAATACTACCAAAATCGACCTGCTGTGTTATGGGAATACTACCAAATCGACCTGGTGTGTTTATGGAATAATACCAATCGACCTGCTGTTTATGGGAATACTACCAAATGGACCTGCTGTGTTATGGGAATACTACCAAATCGACCTGCTGTGTTATGGGAATAATACCAAATGGACCTGCTGTGTTATGGGAATAATACCAAATGGACCTGGTGTGTTATGGGAATAATACCAAATCGACCTGCTGTGTTATGGGAATACTACCAAATGGACCTGCTGTGTTATGAGAATACTACCAAATCGACCTGCTGTGTTATGGGAATACTACCAAGGTCCGAACTGGTGTGTTATGGGAATAATACCAATCGACCTGTGTGTTATGGGGAATAATACCAAATCGACCTGCTGTGTTATGGATACTACCAAATGGACCTGCTGTCCCTTATGAGAATACTACTAAATCGACCTTGCTGTGGTTTTTATGGTAATTACCTACTAACCCAAATGGACCTGCTGTGTTATGGGTAATGACTTACCAAATCGACCTGCTGTGTTATTGGGAATACTACCAAAATCGACCTGCCTTGTTGTTATTGGGAATAAGTACCGAAATCGACCTTGCTGTGGTTATGGCAATAATACCAAATGGACCTGGAGTGCATATGGGACTAATACAAATGGAACCGGGTGTGTTATGTGAATAATACAAATCGACTTGGTGTGTTATGGGAATACTACCAACGACGTCGACCCTGCTGTGTTATGGGAAATAATACAAATCGACCTCTGCTTTGTTATGGGAATACTACAAATGACCTTGCTGTGTTATGTGAATAATACCAAATCGACCTGCTGGTTATGGGAATACTACCAAAAATTGGACCTGCTGTGTTATGGGAATAATACCCCCAAATCGGGACCTGCTGTGGTATTGGGAATACTACCAAATGGACCAGCTGTGTCATGGGAAATGACTACCAAATCGACCCTTGGATGTGTTACTGGGGGAATAATACCAAATGGGACTGGCCTGTTAGGGGAATAATACCAAATCGACTGGTGGGTTATGTGAATAATACCAAATGGGACGGTGTATTGTTAGCGGGAACCGACGTACCAAAATCGATTTGTCTTTCTGTTTATGGAATACTACCAAATCGACTGGTGTTATGGATAATACCAAAATCGACCTGGGGTGTTATTTATGGAATTACTACCCAAATGGACATGCTGTGTTATGAGAATACTACCAAATCGACCCTGTGTTATGGGAATACTACCAAATCGACCTGCTGTGTTATGGGCAATAATACCAACCGACCTGGGGTATGGGAAATAATTCCAAATCGACCTGCTGTGTTATGGGAAATACTACCAAATGGACCTGCTGTGTTATTGAGAATTACTACAAATCGACCTGCTG
Organism: Macrobrachium nipponense; assembly: GCF_015104395.2. Classification (NCBI taxonomy): domain Eukaryota; kingdom Metazoa; phylum Arthropoda; class Malacostraca; order Decapoda; family Palaemonidae; genus Macrobrachium; species Macrobrachium nipponense. The sequence continues at coordinate 28,254,704 of NC_061103.1, read as the reverse complement.
TGTTATGGGAATAATACCAAGTCGACCTGGGTGGTTATGGGCAATAATACCAAATCGACCTGGGTGTTATGGGAATAATACCAAATCGGGACCTGCTGTGTTAGGGAATTACTACCAAAATGGACTGCTTGTCTATGAGAATATACCAAATCGACTGTGTGTTGTTATGGGGAATACTAACCCAAATGGGACTGCTGTGTTATGGGAAATACTACCAAATCGAACCTGTGTGTTTATGGGGATTAACCTACCAAATCGACCTGCCTGGGTTATGGGAATATACCAAATCGACCGCCGTGTTATGGCAATAATACCAAATCGACTGTGTGTTATGGAATAATACCAAAGGACCCCCTCTGTGTTATGTGGGAATAATAACCAAATCGACCTGTGTGTTATGGGAATACTACCAAATGACCTGCTGTGAATAAAATACAAATCACCTGCTTTGTTATGGGAATACTACCAAAGCGAACCTGCTGTGTTATGTGAATTAATACCAAATCGCCTGCTGGTTTTATGGGAATACTACCAAATGGACCTGCTGTGTTATGGGAATAATACCAAATCGAACTGGATGTGTTAGGGGAATACTACCAAATGGAACCTGCTGTGTTATGGGAATACTACCAAATCGACCTGGTGTGTTAGGGAATAATACAAAAGGACCTGCTGTTATGGGGAATAATACCCCCAAATCGACCTGGTGTGTTAGTGACTATACAAAGGATGGTGTGTTATTGGGAACCTATACCAAATGACCTGCGTGTTATGGGAATACTACCAAATCGACTGGTGTTTATGGGAATATTACCAAATCGACCTGGTGTGTTATGGGGAATACTACCAAAGGACTGCTGTGTTATGAGAATACTACCAAATCGGACCTGCTGTGTTATGGAATTATACCAAAATGGACCTGACTTGTGTTACCTGGGAATAATACAATCGACCTGGTGTGTGTTATGGGGAAATACTACAAATGGACCTGCTGTGTATGAGAATACTACCAAATCGACTCTGTGTTATGGGATAATACCAAATCGACTGCTTTGTTAATGGGAAATACTACATCGCACCTGCTGTGTTATGGTGATAATACCAAACTTCGACCTGCCTTGTGTTATGGGAATACTACCGAAATCGAATTGCTGGTATGGGGAATACTACCAAATGGACCCGCTGTGTTATAGGAATACTACCAAATCGACCTGCTGTGTTATGGGAATAATACCAAATGGACCTGCGGCGTTATGGGAATACTACCAATCCGACCTGCTGTGTTATGGGAATAATACCAAATCGACCTGCTTTGTTATGGGAATACTACCAAATCGAACCTGCTGTGTTATGGAATAATACGAAATGGACCTGCTGTGTTATGGGAATAATACCAAATGGACCTGCTGTGTTATGGGAATAAACCAAAGGACCTGCTGTAGGGAATACTACCAAATCGACCTGGTGTGTTATGGGAATAATACCAAATGGACCTGCTGTGTTATGGGAATATACCAAATCGACCTGGTGTGTTATGTGAATATACCAAATCGACCTCTGTGTTATGGGAATAATACCAAATCGACCTGGTGTGTTAGGGAATAATACCAAAGGCCCTCTGTGTTATGTGAATAATACCAAATCGACCTTGTGTGTTATGGGAATACTACCCCAAATCGACCTGCTGTGTTGGGAATAATACCAAATCGACCTGCTTTGTTATGGGTACTACCAAATCGACCTGCTGTTATGTGAATAATAACCAAATCGGACCTGCGTGTTATTTGAAATACACTGGACCTGCTGTGTTATGGGAATAATCCAAATCGACCTGGTGTGAATACTACCAAATGGGACCTGCTGTTTTATGGGAATACTACCCAAAAAAATCGCCTGGTGTGTTATAGGATAATACCAAAGGACTGGTGTGTTATGGGAATAATCCAAATCGACCTGGTGTAGTGAATAATACCAAATGGACCTGGTGTGTTATGGGGAATACTACCAAATCGACCTGCGTGTTATGGGAATACTACCATCGACCTGGTGTTATGGGAGTACTACCAAATCGACCTCGCTTGTGTTATGGGCTAACTACCAAACTGCAACCTTGCTTGTTGTTATGAGGAATAGCTACCAAATCGACCGCTGCTGTTTATGGGAACTACTACCAAATGGACCTGCTGTGGCTATGGGAATAATACCAAAATGGACCTGGTGTGTTATGGGAATAATACCGAAATCGACCTGCTTTTGTTGTTATGGGGAATACTACCAAATGGACCTGCTTTTTGTGTTATGAGAATACTACCCAAATCGACCTGCTGTGTTATGGGTAACATACCTTAACCCAAGTCGACCTGGTGGTGTTATGGGTAAATGTCAATACCAAATCGACCTGGGTGTGTTTATGGGGGAATAATACCAACAATCGACCTGCTTGGTTGTTATGGGAATAACTACCGCAACTGGACTGCTGTCTTATGAGAATACTACCAAATCACGACCCTGCTGTGTTATGGGGAATACTACCCAAATGGGACCTCGCTGTGGTTATGGGAATACTACCAAACTCGACCTCTGTTGTTCTGTGATACTGGGCCAATCGACCTGCTGTGTTATGGGATAATACCAAATCGACCTGCTGTGTTTGGCAATGGTACCAAATCAACCTGGTGTGTTATGGAATAATACCAAATGGCCTGACCTTGTTATGTGAATTATACAAATGGCCTGTTGTCTTAAGGGAATAACTACCAAAATCGACCTGGCTGTTTATAGGGAATTAATACCAAATCGGGAACCATGCTTTGTTATGGTACCTAAACCAGAATCGGAACCTGCTGTGTTATGTTGAATAATACCAAAAATCGACCTGTCTTTGGGTTATGGGAATACTACCAAATCGGACCTGGCTGGTGTTATGGGAATAATAACCAAATCGACCTGGTGTTATTTTATGGTTAATACTACCATGGACGCTGCTGTGTTATGGGAATACCGAAACCAATCGAACCTGGCTGTGTTATGGGAATAATACCAAATGGACCTGGTCTTTATGGGAATATAACCAAAATCGACCTGGTTGGGTTTGTTATGGGTGAAATAATTTCCAATGGACCTGGTGTGTTAATGGGAATACCACCAAATCGACCTGCTGTTGCTTATGGGAATCTTACCAAATCGAACCTGGTGTGTTATGGGAATTAAATTACCCAAATCGGCGACCTGGTTTGTTTGGGAGTATACTACCAAGGACCTTCTGTTGTTTATGGGAAGAATACCTACCCAAAAGATCGGCCCTGCTGTGTATGGAATCTTACCAAATGGACCGGCCTTGGTTTTATGGGGAATAATACCAAATCGGACCTGGTGTGTTTATGGGAATAATAATCCAACTCGACCTGGCTGTGGTTGTATGGAATACTACCAGAATGAAACCTGCTGGTATAGAATAACCTAAACCAAATCGGACCTGGCCTGTGTTATGGGAATACTACCAAAGTCGACCTGGTGTGTTATGGAATAATCCAAATCGACCCTGGTATGTTATGGGAATAATACCAAATCGACCTGCTATGGATTATGGAAATACTACCAAAATGGACCTGCTGTGTTATGATAATACTACCAAAATCGACCTGCTGTGTTTTAGGGAATACTACCAAAATGGACCTGCTGTGTTACTACCAAATCGACCTGCTGTGTTATGGGAATACTACCAAATCGGGACCTGCTGTGTTTTGGAATGATACCAAATGGACCGGTGTGTTAGGGATTTAATACCAAATGGGCTGGCTGTGTTTTATGGGATAATACCAAAATCGGACCTGGGGTGTGTTATGGGGAATAATACCAAATGGCACCTGGTGTGTTAAGGGAATAATATAAATGACCTGGTGTGTTATGGGAATATACCAATGGACCTGGTGTTGTTATGGAATAATACCAAATGGACCTGGTGTGTTAGGAATAATACCAAATGGACCTGGTGTGTTAGGGGAATAATACGAAATGGACCGGATGTGATGGGGAATAATACCAAATGGCCTGGTGTGTTATGGGAATAATACCAAATGGTACCTGGTGGTGTTATGGGAATAATACCAAATCGGACCTGGTGTGTTATGGGATAATACCAAATCGACCTGTGTGTTATGGGAATAATACCAAATGGGACCTGCGTATGGACTAATACCAAACGACCGGCTGTGTTATGGGAATAATACTAAATCGTAGGAAACGGTATGGAGTAGTAGTCAGTATCTGCGGAAGTCTGCAACACAGTCACGAGGTTAACGGGGATCAATTGATTCCCACATCAGGATCGAGAGGAGGACTGGTGTTGTGAGAAAGGCATTGCCACTTCCAATTGAGCGTCGGTCACTGGATCTGTTCAAAAAGCATGCAAGGTGTGTAGCTTGTCGAGGTAACTCGTTCGGGATTGCGTAAGTTTTCACGTTCCAAAGATCTGTTGGAAGTTTTCGTCTCAGTTTGTGGGGCAGAAGTTTACTTAAATGTTTTGCATCTCATCCTTTAACTGGCGCGTGTATGAGAGAGAGAGAGAGAGAGAGAGAGAGAGAGAGAGAGAGAGAGAGAGAGAGAGAGAGAGATGCGGTTATTGCACTTATTAAAGAATCTATCTCCTATAATCAATCATAATAGTTCGTGCTCCATTGTAGTTACTGAAGTGTACTGCTATGCCCTCCGTTCTTAAGTTTGGTGGTAGAGGGATGGACTGATTGCAAATGATATAACTGATTCTGTCTCTTCCTTCTTTCATAAGACACTGAATAACCTGAAGGACTTTAACCTGCACGTTCTCTCTCTCTCTCTCTCTCTCTCTCTCTCTCTCTCTAGTATAGTACTGAAATCTTGGGAAGATTATCATGTGACCTTGTCCTTGTCTTCCTTGTCTCTGTTTAATTTGATATGATTCCCTTCTCCTTGGTATGATTTCCTTGGTGTTTTTACGTGACTATTTTGGATCTTATTGAAATATATTTATTGATTTGTTTTGGTTGATTTGATTTCATGTTATTTTCTTGATCTTTTTTCGTCTCCATTTTATTTATAATTATATTTTTAGGCTAAGACTGAAAGCAGGTTTTCACTCCAGATGAAAAGGAAATTTCCAAGGTCTTCTTGGCCATGGTCCCTGGAAATTCTCTCTTCGCTCCCACAAATGCAATTTACGTGGTCCGCAGGTCTTATAAAGAAAGCGCTTTAGGGCAATATGAGTTTGTTTCATTGTTCGCTTGCTCGCGTGAGCTCTGTAATGAGGTCTCATGATCCTTTTATTGGGGTACTCGCTTTAAACGTTTCCTACTGACTAAAGTAAACAAACATTTGGGTTTGGTGGTAGGCGTCAAATCAGACATATTAAGAAATATGAATAGAATTGGAAGTACATTTGTTACACATTTTCCCACATTCGAAGGCCTTCACGCTTACATAAATTATGCTTAGCTCAAACGTGAATTGGATGTTTTGTGGTTTGAGTTCGAGTGAAAAGTTAGGCTAAACAAAGTTCATACCAGACCTAGTCTTTCTTTACGTTTGGGTTTTGCGATTATCGTTCATGGATTTAACGATGATCGTCAAACGATTTATAGAGCACTAATTTACTTGCTTCTTAATTGGGCTGTTTTGCTTTGAACGAATCGCACTGTACAAAACTTACCTTGAAAGTGGTATCGAAACAATTGACTGCTGGTTTACAACGATACTACCGTAACGTGCAGTTTTCACTTATATCAACCCTTATCATGGTGACATAAGTAAGTTACCCAAAAATAGCAGATAATTTACCTTTCTTTACAATAAGCAAATGTTAGAATTACAATTTCGGCAGTAGAGCTTCACATCTTCATTCTAATACCAAAACAAGGCCAAGGCTCACTTTTGTGGCATTCAAGAAGAGTGCTTGACTTGAAATGAGTGAAATTAGTATTTGCTTTGGATTAGACACAAACGCTCCAGAGAAGAGACGCCTCATTTGGTGCACTGTAGGCATTACTTAAGGTTCTTTGCAGCGTCCTTTCGGCCCCTAGCTGCAACCGCTTTCATTCCTTTTGCCGCACCTCCCTTCATGTTCTCTTTCTTTTTTCTGTCTCTCGGCCCTCTCTAACAACTTCTTCATAGTGCAGCTGCGAGGTTTTCCTCCTGTTACAACTTTCATACCGTCTACTGGCAATTTTCCTGTCAGCGCTGAATGACCTCATAGATCCTTTGCATTTGGCCTAAATTCTATATTCTATTCTATATCCTATTTCAGAAAAGATATGTCGGCGACAAACAAGACTTTCCAGGCTGACCTGTCATGGGGGGAAGAACGTTAATGTAAAACTTTAATGTCAGTACTTTGATTCATTCAGTTGACCTGGTCATTATTTAGAAAGTTATTGATAGAGGTGTCACCAGTCGGAGAAATTGGGTTGATATTGATGAGTGCTGTCAGTTACTCAGTGGTAGAAGTGCGTGGCCTGAAATGTAATACTTTATGAGCATTATTCATGCATTTCGTATCAAGTATATTGCTCATTTGTATACAGCTACTTTCAGGCACACCTGGGTAAAAAAAACCACCGTTCAACTCACAAACACTTTAAGATGGCGAGTCCATTTATATCTTGAATTATTTTCATATATTGTTTTATTTATATATTTCTATTTACGGTTAGTTTATCATCAATATTCACACATTTACTATAAAGTTTATTGCTCTATTTTATTGAAATATATTTTTTTACTCCCGAGAAAAAGCAGAGTTGGATTCACAAACACTTAAGATGTTAGGTCCATATATTTTGAATTCATTTTCAACCTTTCTATTTTTATAGATTATCTGTTCGGTTATAAACGTTATTCATAAATTTAGTATAAAATTCATTGATCTTTTTTAATAGAAGTATTTATTTTTGTACACCTGAGTAAAAACCAACGTTGGATTCACAAACACTTCATATGTCAAGACCATATATTTTGAATTCATTTTCTACATCGTTCTATTTTTACAGTTTGATTCGAGGTTCTTGTGTACCAATATCCTCTTTTCAGTCTCACCTTCATATTTGCAAAGCGTGAGATTCCTAGCACCTTTGTGTCCCAAGAAGTTACAGAAACCTTAGAGAGATTTTAGGCCAAATACAGTGAAGATAACCGTTTCCTTGGAGCGTGCAGTTCCTAGCCGACAAAGGCCAATGACCTCGGCTCTCGCCTGATGCATTTCTAACGAAGGTCACCAACCAGGTGTCCAGCGTTGAAGCCGAGAAGACAGAACATTGCTTGCTGATCGCCTTGACCCTTTGTTATGTATATATACGTCTACGTGTATTCATATAAGAGTGTGTCTGTAATATATATATATATATATATATATATATATATATATATATATATATATATATATATATATATATATAATATATATATACACATATGCACGTCAGGAAATCTTTGAGACAACAACATCACAGGAACAGGAAGCCCTCAACGCAAACCACTCTTTGGCCTGAGTTTCTTGGATGTGTATAGACGTTTCGCTGTCAGACCTTCTTTTCTCTGCTTTCTCGAATAGGTTATTATTTACATTTTGTATATATATATATATATATATATATATATATATATATATATATATATATATATATATATATATATATATATAATATTCCAGTCAGCAAGATATATAGACTTCAGGAGGGTCCATGATACACATGTTGTTAAAAAGGCCAAGTTTATTGACAGCAAAAAACGTTTCGCACTACTCAGTGCATCATCAATCTGTGAAAAGTAAAAGACACAATAAAATACATTATTAACATAAAAGGAATTCACAATGTAATTAAAATTTACAAGTTAAAACAATAAAAAGTAAAAGCATAAAAAGCACATGAAACAGAAAACAAAAAGAGACTACCAAAACACCAACCGTCCATAAGCAGGAGAGAAGAGGGAATGACAAACAATAACGTCCAAGACCAGACGACAACTATGCCAGATACAAAGTTGCTGATGAAGAATTACTATTGAGAGAGGGAACCAGTCTTTTAATATATAATGATTCTGAAGTTGTTAAGTGGTCTGGGTCCCTTACATAACCAATTATTGAGACGTGTTGTTTCAGGACTTCAGTTTTACATAATGCGGCATGATTTCTAATATTAGAAAATACAGGCTGCTTGATTCTTTGGCCAGTGCGAAAGCTAATACCCAAATGGCTGCAATATCTGACCTGCAGTAACCTCCGCGTCGATCCAACAACCCATGTACAATAGGATCATTTTTTAATTTCAAAGATCGCCTGCAGTCCTTCATACGATCCAATGTGGTTTATAAATCCACATGCCCTGGATGCCCGGGCTCTTACGTTGGTCAGATATTTCAGCCATTTGGGTTTTAGCTTTCGCACTGGCCAAAGAACCAAGCAGCCAGAATTTTCTAATATTAGAAATCATGCCGCATTATGTAAAACCGAAGTCCTGAAACATACTCTCAATTGGTTATGTAAGGGACCCAGACCACTTAACAACTTTAGAATCATTATATATTAAAAGACTGGTTCCCTCTCTCAATAGTAATACTTCATCAGCAACTTTGTATCTGGCATAGTTGTCGTCTGGTCTTGGACGCTATTGTTTGTCATTCCTTCTTCTCTCCTGCTTATGGACGGTTGGTGTTTTGGTAGTCTCTTTTTGTTTTCTGTTTCATGTGCTTTTTATGCTTTTACTTTTTATTGTTTTAACTTGTAAATTTTAATTACATTGTGAATTCCTTTTATGTTAATAATGTATTTTATTGTGTCTTTTACTTTTCACAGACTGATGATGCACTGAGTAGTGCGAAACGTTTTTTGCTGTCAATAAACTTAGCCTTTTTAACAACATGTGTATCATGGACCCTCCTGAAGTCTCTCTCTCTCTCTCTCTCTCTCTCGTCTCTCTCTCTCCATCTCTCCTATATATATAGTATATATATATATATATATATATATATATTTTATATATGTGTGTGTGTATATTTCCCCCTTTGTTTACTTTAGATTTTGTGCATAGTTTTAATTTTTTTATGTGTATCTTTTTTTTTTTTATGTGTAATGTAATGAATGATGTATTTGCTTACATTATTATTTGCAGACTGAGGATGTGCTGATGTCAGCATGAAACGTCTCTTTTTAAAGTAAACTATGACCCTTGTCCTGGTGGTATGTGTTGGGGGCTTTCCTATGATGTTATATGGTATATATATATATCTATATATATAGATATATATATATATATATATAATATATATATTATAAAATGGTATGCAGATGCACCTCCTCCTTGCAGCTGATAACGAGAAAATAGCCAAAATATTTGACGCAGTCTGCGCAAAATGCATAATTTAATTAACGAAACCAGCCATTTGTAAAATGTATAAATGGTACTAATATGATCTATCCGCAGAAAATATTTAGTCAATCCACACTAAATATACCTGGATTTTATTGGCAAGTTTGTCAGCCCATTCATTAAACTAATTGTGTTGTAATGGGCGATGTGCAGAATTAAACGCCTTTTCAGCTCTTAATATAACATTTTGCTCATTATTTTTATTGGGTTGAACTTTTTCAACATAGGACTTATGAACTGTGGGCAGCTTAGTTCAGCTCGTAGCATATTAATTAAACGAGTAGTTAATAACATATAATCTTTACGCGATAATTAATTATCTTTTCTGTTGATGATATCTTACGACCATGTTCACGCTGATGAACGGGCGCGCACACAGACTCACATACACATAGCTTTATATATAAATAATATAGTATATACATATGCAAATGTACGTATAAATATATATATATATATTATATATTAGATATATATAGTATAGTATATATATATATATATGTATATATATACACACACACACACACACACACACACACATACATATATATATATATATATATATATATATATATATATATATATATATATATATATATATATATATATATATATAAGTCTATCACATTACCGTGATTCATATACATATATCGAACTACTAATGTCCTTTAATATCTAATTCGCTCTACCTCGGAATTAATATATTTTCATATATGCTTAACCGAGGGGGAATTTATTAAGCGATAATAGAATTGCCGATTGACAGGCGCGAACCAGCGACCTCCCAATTCCAGGACTGGCAGTGAAGCCTTAAACCACCCGACACCGGGTGGTTTAAGGCTTCACTGCCAGTCCTGGAATTGGGAGGTCGCTGGTTCGCGCCTGTCGATCGGCAATTCTATTATCGCTTAATAAATTCCCCCTCGGTTAATCATATATGAAAATATATTAATTCCGAGGTAGAGCGAATTAGATATTAAAGGACATTAGTAGTTCGATATACACACACACACACACACACACACACACACACACACATATATATATATATATATATATATATATATATATATATATATATATATATATTGTAGGTATTTTATTTACTTCCGCGTTTATTGTGTTTATGTAATTTGAAACAAAATATTTAAACAAGCAGTTTTTCGTCCGTGTTTGTCGACTGATGAAATATCAATGTTTCATTTACATGAATGCTCAGATTTCTTTGGTCTCTAATGACGAATCATTTACTACATCATGTTCATTTGAATTTGAATGTGCGTCGAATTTCACGGTGTATTTTTTTCCCGGTTCTGCAGGACTGCTGGGGGTTGGGTGAGTACCGAAAAGTACTATTATCATAAGGGACCAAGAAATCACTTTCAATTCAAGTCTCGAACCTGTCTCGACCTCGTATGGGATATTGAGTACTTCAAGTTTGTCAGTTAATTGTTTATTTTCATTCTTCAGTTTGCAGTTTTTCTCAATAGAGTGCGATCCCCCAGTGGTATCATTGAATGGATACTAAGCGTATTTGTAACAGTTTTTTACTCGGTATTTATTTTGGTTAATAAAAATTATTTTGCGCATTATCCTGAAGTCGTACATTATGCTAACCCATTGTGACTTCATTTCACAGCGCTTGCTGCCATTCTGCGTCATATCACGCATTCTTTTGCTAATTATTGCGCTGTGGCATTCACATATCATTCATCCAACGTTTTTAATTCGTATTTTTAGCTACCAGACGGTGATTAATTCATTCTTTCGTTTCAACCGTGTCAGGTTAGAGGCATTTCATGCGTTATGTCAAGGGAATCTTGCTGTCTTTCTCAATGAAATCTGATAAGAAATGAGGTAATTTTAGCATTTTGTATCGCTCTTGTTTTAAGGAAAATACTGGCACTTCCAAGCGCTTTGGCTCTTAGTAATGTACCGGCTTTGTTTACACTGTTTTGTGCCGTGCAGAGCTTCGGCTCTTTTACTATATTGATAATTCATGAGATTCCATGCGCTGAGCAGAGGGTTGGGAGGCAGGTTTTAGATGTGCGTTGTTTTTATTTTTTTTAGATATTATTAATCACAAGAAAATTCTGTTTTTCTCTTATTATGATCTGCAAACTGTTCTTTGTAAATGGGTTTTAGATTTATTTGGTTTTGCATACTTTCATGTATGTTCCATGTTGCCGAAATATATATTTTGTAGATAAACATTTAAGTAAGGAAAATTGTTACTCGATGTTGCCTGCATTTAGATGACCTGCTTTGGTTTTTATTGGATTGTCTGTATTTTCCATCTTTTATTCTGTCGTTTGGCTTTTGTTTTGTTAAATATTGGAAGCTATTTAGTGTTTCTCATGTGCAGCCGTGATGCCTTATTTACTTTATTGTATTGCATAATGAATGATTTATTGTAACACTTTTTTCTGTTATTTTGAGTGTTAACCTAAGATTAATATAGATTTCGTGGGCATTTTTAGAATAGGATAGTGAGAAATCCTGATAAATGATCAGTAAACAACAGTGAGATGAAAATGATCTCCTTCAGATATAATTATTTAGGCATTACTTCCCTGGATTTGTCACTGACTGAACAACGATAAAGAACAAAAAATCTTTTGTTTATATATATATATATATATATATATATATATATAAGATATATATATATATACCATATAAATATCTATATATATATATGTTAGATATATATGTATATATATATAAACTAATATATATATATATATTATATATATATATATATATATATATATAACAAAGAATTGTCGTCCTTATCGTTGTTCAGTAAGTGACAAATCCAGACAAGTAAATGATGTTACTAAATAATTGTATCTGAATGAGATCATTTTCATCTTACTGTTGTTTAATGATCGGTATATATATATATATATATATATATATATATATATATATATATATATATATATTTATATATATATATATATATATATATATTTATTTATTTATATATATATATATATATATATATATATATATATATATGTGTGTGTGTGTGTTTGTGTGTGTGTGTGTGTGTGATTGCGTTCGTTTAGGGAATAGTATATTTCTTCGGGTCCCTGATAACAGTGATATGCATTATAAAAAGCACCTAATCTACGAGCAGAACTAACTGCAAATTAGCCTGCTATACCCTTTTCATTATACTGCATTAAAAAACTTCCACAAAGAGAGAGAGAGAGAGAGAGAGAGAGAGAGAGAAGTTAATTTAAATTCCAAACAACAAAAGATGACATTAGAAGGAATAAAGCGTAACCCTAAAAAAGCCTTAAGGCGTAGTAGGACCTGGAAGAGCCTTTTCGAAAGGGCTGCCCAATTTGCAGGGGAGACTCGCCCGTGTTTGATTGTCAGCGGACGTGTCCGGCAACGCCCTGCCAAGAAGAAGGACCCAGTCCTCCTCCTCCTCTCCCCAAAATCTCTCCCTCCATTCTCCTTGCTGGTTCAGGGGCTGTTTATCTCGTGAAGTTTATGATTAACGTCGGTTTCACAAAACGTTTGTAATGAATCGCTTACTACTTTGAAGTGTTGGTTGTCTCGTGGTTCGTATTTTTTTTTTGTTCTATCTTCTAGTTATTTTTTTCCTAAGCATTACTCTTTTACTCATATTTGTAATGGCAGTCTTTTC